>NC_068392.1:2419831-2594831 GCF_023724105.1 Carassius gibelio
TTTGAGATATTTCTGTGCAATGCTTATTAAGCATAAAAACATATAAAGAAAGGCTTCATATAACATGCTCTTAACAGTAAGTACTGAAGTTCAGTGAGTACATCATCCTGCAGCATCATTATGCATCTTGAGAATGGCTGCTGTGACATTAAGTGCTTTAACATGAGATTTTCACCTCAAACCCAGAAAGCAACTGCTTAGTCGATGCTCGTTCGTGTATAGCAATGTAATAAAAGACTCTAGATAGCATAGAATAACGTGATAAAAACCTTTTAAAATATTGCAACCATGCATCTACAGTCTGAAACTTTGCATTGCAGCAAAAACACGTTAAAAACAAGTGCTAAATATATAGATGCTAAAATACCATAATTCATAATTAGATAGCAAAATGCTAAGGACCTTCAGGAAAAAAAAACATCTTTACAACTATGCACTAAAAGCCAATCCAAACACCACTAACACATTAAAATGTGCTATTCATAAAATATTTGTTTATATAAAAATGTATACAATACATTTTTTAATTTGTAAAATTAAATATCAAATAGGCCTACGTAAAAATCTTTTAAAATAAAAACAATAATAAATACAAAAACAGAATGACTATACAAAAATATAAAAAAAATAATAATAATAAACAAAAATAGTAAATGTAAAAAATTATTTAAATACCCAACAATAGGGCTTGGGCGCCGCGTTGCATTCTGGGACGTGGCGGTCCTGCTGGTAGCCTCGCGAATGTAAACATACAGCAAGTCGAACGAGAAGAAGCAGAGTTAGGAGAAAGAGAAAAAATGTTAAAATGGCGAAAAGGTTGTGGGATTTAAAGGGATACACAAAATAGGGATGTCAGGGACTGGTATGTGCACAAAATCTGCACTGTTAACGGTTTGGATCCAAATGAAATTCCCAACAAAGAGTGGAGCAACAACGATTACTTGCTGCCGCACTTTTGCATTACCGATATCTTCAGCTACATTGTTTGTTTTATGAGCGCCTACACTTCAGAACAAGTCCGAAGCTACAAGTCATTGGAGTCTCATGTGCAGTTCACAAATGGATATGTTCAGGAGTTGCAGATCATAAAACCGGCAAACAGTATACGTTACAGCAGTGGTTTTCAACCTGTGGTCCGCGGCCCCCTAGTGGGCCGCGGTGGTATTGCAGGTGGGCCGCCAATTATTTTCTGTTCATTTCCAGTCCATTCTAGGGCTGTGCGATTAAAAGAAAACGTCCTAAAATCACGATTTGAGCGTGCGCATATGCCTAACTCCAGGTTCACACACTGTCTGTGATGCGCCTTTTTTCTGAGCCAATGTTGACGGATCAGAGCGTTCTCACCGCGGTAAAAGGCTAGAAATAAAAACGTGCGAAAATAATTCATGTCTAACACATGAGCATAGAGTGAATTTGTTAGTGAACAGGATGCAGTTTAAGTGAGAGGAGACACGTTTTAAGTGTGTCTCCTCGCAAAGCAGCGTGTATCTGAGCAAGCACGACCGGTTTTGTGACAGAGCAAAGGAAATCTGCTGCGAACAGATAGATTCGCACTCGTGCATTATTTTAATGTGCTTTCGCGTTATATTTATGCGCTCTCACTGCTGAGCGCATACACATACTGTATACACACTGCAAACACCTGAGGCACCGCTACAATTAATGAGCTCTATGAACAATGCATGGCAAAAAAGAAAAAAAAGTCCCTGTATACAGGATTTTTTATTTTTTTATTTTTTTTGCCACAAGTCTATACATTTTTTTACATCTTCACTATAGTGATAATTTTGACATATGTCTGTTCTAGAGATGTTACAACTTTTTGATAAAGCTCTGATTGGTTTTCTTTTGGAAATATGTTTCAAATTAATCCTGAATGCATTTATGACTGTAAAAGCACAATTGCAAAATTGATCAAAAAAATCGCGATAGTTTTTTTTTTTTTTTTTTCATATCGCACAGCCCTAGTTTATTCAATAAATATAGTTTAAAATCTAGCTTCTGAGTACTAAGTTATTAACCCAACAATAGCGGGGTCAGTTAATTTTTTTGAAGTGGGCCGCGCAAACATATGTGTTTGGTTGTGTGGGCCGCGAGTTGAAAAAGGTTGGGAACCACTGCGTTACAGTAATCTGGACAAAAGGTAAGCTGCGCTACACCTTGCTGCTAGTTTGGTAAATGTTAGTGCTAACAACCATTCACACATGTAATTACTTTTAACAAAAGTGTAGTTAGAAGCTGTCAACCCTCCCGTTAGCCCTTCGATTGGACCTGTCAGTCTCTGTACTGTTGTCCTGTTGCTACCCCTTGCCCTTCCAGCGAAACATGTTTTCAAAGCATCGTTTGCTTACTTGAGAGCAACCTTAAGGCCAATTTATACTTCTGCGTGATGTTGGGCTTTTTAAGATACCATGGTTGTTGTGAGAGCACGATTTCACGCCAATCTGTAACTAAAGTCACGTTAGACCTAGCATCACAAATCGCTTAACGTTAGTTAATGCAGCAGTTTTTTGCTGTCAGCAGAGGGATAGCAACAAAAAGATGAATGTTGAAATTTCCCGTATTTTGGATGAGTAACCCGAGAAATTTCCCTTATTTTCAATGTTAACTTAAGCTATATAAATTAATATTCAGATGTTATGGTCTCCGTGGTCGCGCCTCCAAGTAGGAAAGCGATGTAAAGTTAATCCATTCTCATTTTATTTTCCCCATGGCGATTATGTGTTGCGCTATTACACCCCACAATACAGCAACGGTTTACCATGGTTGAAATAGATTTTTAATTAATCAAATTAAGACACACGGATGAGAGGGAGTATGTCTAAACACTGCGCAGTGGCCCGAGTAGCAGTAAAGGACGCTATCAACGTGGCGGCTACGCCAAGTAATGACGTCACGACGCACAAGCCCTATAAATAAAAAAAGAAAAAATATATTTTTAAACTTAAATATATTTTTTTATTAAAATGCATTATTTAATCCATTAAACATGATCCAAGGAGTGAAATAAAACTAACATGCTTTACTAATACGTTTAACAGCAAAAGTTTGATCTAAAGTTAAGTTAAGTAAAGTTTCGTCTAAAGTTCCATTCAGTTTGATGGCTAATGTTGACTTAAACTCTTCATGTAGCCTAAAATATGATATGTGCTGAAGTGCTTTATATTTCAAGAATTGACCCAAACTTTTTCTGAGATCTGTTTTAATTGTTGCTCCGTCTGAATAACCAAACAGGCCACAGACATGCGAGTCGGATTGAAGCTGCAAAACTAAAAACCGAATCAATTATTGCCACCTCGCTGTCATTATTCACCAGTCAAGAACAAATCAGAGAGGTTCCTGTGATAAATAATGATGATTTGTCTTTGAAAGCAACATTGTGAAATAACAAGCCAAAACAAAAAGCGTTCCCGATGAGGAGATGAAAGTCAGCGAGAGTCTCATCGGCGCACCGGAGCCGCTTTGATCAGATGTGAATTCAGAGAGTTTTGACACGAATCAGTGAGCGAGGCCTGACAGAAGCGCCTCGTCATCGTCAGGACCGGGACACAGTCTCTCCAGAGGTTCAGCTTAACCCCTGAATCCTCAGCGACGTGTCCTCAATCACTGCATCAAACCATCGTAGTTTCGGCTAAAAACTATGATTTTTACTATACATTTCTGGTTTAAAACAGCAATGTGTCATTTCAAGCTAAATGAACTATAAAATGAAGGAGAGAAACGTGTTCTGCTCTCATTAGCATTCAAGAGTCAACAGTGTGAACTGGAGAGAAAAATATAAATATAGCCTAATAAGTTTTCTGTCTAATTTATTTGACGGGGTGGATGTTACGCTTGATGGATCGCGTTAAGTGTGAAAAAGCAATAAATTATTAATGTTGAATGAGAGCAGACCTTGCCAACTTTGAAGCAAGAATCACTGACGGACACATTTTTATTTTTATTAAAATTATTTTATTTTAAATGAATGCACACACACATCATGCTAGTATCTGTATTTTATATATAGTATAAATATTAATGAATTTTTACCATTGGTTATACATGTAACAACAACAACGAAAAAGCTTGCAATTAAAAAAAAAATGTGTTTAATGCGAGGGAATCCACTGGTTCTCCTTTATGGGTGGAAAACTGTAATATTTGCAAATAACCACATCAATCAATCCAAATGCATGATGGCATGCTGAAAAAAACATTGAAACACGCTAAAATTTCAATTCATTAATCTGCTAAAGGCCTTTCTAAACATGCTAACAACCACACAACAACGTGCAAAAAACACTTTCACATCCATGCATCAATTAAATCAAAATCTGTCCCAACATGCATTTAAACCATTCTGATCTACTTGTTAAAAAAACGTGAGAAAAAAACAAGTATGTAGGTCCCAGAAAGTATGTAGGTCCCTTTCCAGCTACTAATAAAGAGTCAAATTAGCTCAGGAAATAAAGAATGAGTTTGCAGCTAATATCATGTGACTCAGAAGTGAATTGAGGCCATTGATTGGCGTGTGTTTACCGCTGTATCATCACCGTGAGACCGTCTCTGTCATTGATGGAATTAACTGCAGTGTTTTCTGATTGTGGAGTGGCCTACGGCATTTAGACACAAGGACTTGCTTTCAAGAGCACTACTTCTTTGTACACTTTCAATCAATTCCAGGAATAAATCGGCGAGGAAAGGCACAATGGAGAGGCATCGGGGGCCTGCGCTCACCGGAGGAAGATAAAAGCCTATTCAGCAGAGCGAAATACTGAGAAAAGCCAACGTAAGCACAAACCAAACAGAGGAAAGTGTACGTTTGTTCTCAGCAGTGACGCTCCTGTAAGATCACGCTGACTTACCTCAATAACTGGATTCACGTCATTGGTTGTGCGTGATTGATGTCACATTTAGGGAAGGAGTTGGTGGATGAGGAGCGTCAAAAAAACATTTAATCGGATTCAGCCAAGTGTCTTAAAACTTCTGCTCAGGAGTAAGCGGCCTATTATTAGACCACAGCACTGCATTGTGGGTAATGAAGGCTAGGTCACATGTGACGGGTTAATTGACTGTGAGATGATGTTAATAAGGTTTTCTTGCTAGTGTTCAGGTGGAGGAGACTTGAGGTGTGATTGTGGAATGAGAGACGGAGACAGAGTCATGCCATTAATAACCAGAAGATAATCCAAGGTCAGGAAGCCAATAGTCGCTACGACGTAGTGCGCACGAGTCACCTAAATGCACAGAGCTAAGACACATGCTAATTTATTATATGTCAAAGAGACAAAGCTTAAAGAGGAGGAATATTAGAAGCAGGCACAAAGCAACGAGGAGGTCAATGGAAAGCCTCGTATGTGAGCGCAAGCTAAAATATGAAATGAAACGGTAATACAAAAATGACCTCAGGCTCTGTCAAACTCTGAATTCATATGGTTAAGTACAGATTACCATACTAGCAAACTACGCTTATGATTTCTGCCTCTTAACGTTTCTACACTTAAGACAGAAATGTTTTTTTCTACATCAAAATCCTATAGCTGCTCATTTGCCTTATAAATAGCAAATATCCACAAACACAGCTACGTAATTAAGAGGTTATCAGTCTTATGGTGTTAGTTTTTGTATGCTAACAGAGTATTTCTAAAAGAAACAGACATGTATTTTCATTATCATCGATTATATTGTGTTTACACCCCAGTAACTCATAAACTAACAAAGTAACTATTTTACCAATTGGCTTATGTTTCTGTATGCTAACTGTCAATAAATCAGAAGAAAACATGCTTGTAAACAAGCAAACAAGCCACTTTTTTAAACGTCTTTCTGCATACTAAGTGACAGTATTTCTAATAGAAACACGCTTTTAAATCATTTTAAGCTATTTTATCCATTAGCCTATGCTTATGTATGCTACCAATAGTAGTTCTAAGGGAAACACAATTTTAACCAGCCAATTAGCCATTTTAGCTGTTAGCCTGTTTATGTACAACATGCTAATAATAGTATTTTTAAAGGGAACAAAAAATATTTGCACCCCAATATGCAATGTTTAAATTAGCCACTTTAGACATTAGCCTATGTTTCTGTATGCTAACCGACAGCCATTCTGAACAAAATGCTTGTACACAACTAAACAAATCACTTTTAACCGTTAACTCGTATTTCTGTATAGTAAGCGACAGTATTTCTAAAGGAAACACACATTTTCAAACTAGCAAACTAGCCATTTAAGCTGTTAGCCTATTTTTATGTATGCTAACAAAAGTATTTCTAAAGGAAACACTGTTAAAGTAGCAAACTAGCCATCAGCCTATATTTTTGTATGCTAACAAGTTTTTGTATGCTAACAATAGTATTTCTAAAGTAAACTTTTTCTGTTTGTTAACTGACAGTATTCCCAAAGAAAACACTTGAAATCTAGCAAACCAACCATTTTAGCCATCCGCTATCTCGCATTATGTCAACAAGCATTGATTATTCTGCTACAGACACCGTAGCAGCTGCCTCTCACAGGTAAGTGACTCGAATCCACCGAGAAAACGTTTAATTCACTCTCTTGAGTTTGACATGTGATCTAATCTCCGAAATGACGGCTGAACGACTCGAGTGATGTGGCCACAATAGCAAGACATTTAGCGCAGGGATTAGAGGGCGTTTTAACGGCGTACGGTCAATGAAGGGCCTCTGCTGATAGCCCTCGTCCCTCCCTATAGATTAGCACCTGCACAGTTATTATTCCATTACGCTGTCAATGAAAAAGGTGCAGATACTCGTGGCCTAATCTCAGCACGCTGGACGTCGTGTGTGCTTTCATTAGCACAGTGATTACAGATGTCGGCCGAATGTGACACGACTGGAGCTGTTCAGAAAGAGCATAAGGTCACAGCAGGAACACAAACGTTTAAATGAACTTTTCGCTGAATTTCTTTAAGCTTAACTTTTCCGGTAGTGTTTTAACGTCCAAATTAACGTTGTTTTAACGCTAAAGGAAATGTTAGAATCTGATTTATCATAATTTATGCCTTTATTAATTAAGCAATTTTTAAATAAATACACTGAATCTGACATTTTCAATTCCAGTTTGTTATTACATATTGACATTTTTCCTAAATTTTAATGTGAAAGTTTACTTTTTTATACTTCAAAATAAATTATTGAAAATTATTTAAAAATGTAAAATATATTTTGTCAATATAAAATGTAAAATACATTTTTGCATAATTTCACATAACTTTAATTTAAAATATATTCTTAGTTTTAAATCATATTTATATGAAGTCATACTATGCGAAAACATGAAAATATATTTAATTTTTCAAGTAGTGTTTCAATCTTATGTAACACAATCTGGTTGGTTGAAACAATTTATACTGATGCCAAGACTTTGCTAGGCTAAAAAGGTACTTTGCTAAACAGTTTCCCTAAAGTTTCATACAAAAGTTGTACTGTACGTATTTCTTTGCAATTTTGGGAAACATCAAGTTTCTGAGACATATGTTTAAATGACATTTCAGATGGCTACATTTCACTGGAGTTTAATCACATCTGTGGCATGCAAACAGCCTTGACACATGTGAATTATACATGGATACATCACTGTAATGGCTACATTGTCACTGTCGACGGCTCCAGCTTATTATTCGACTTATTATGCATCTACGATGCTGAGAAATTAACTTTCAGTCAGTCAGACTTGATTTTATGAATAGATTTCTGGGGAACGTCATTGTGCCGCTGTGACGAAGAGCCAGCCACTTTCTATGCACTAAAAACTAAAGCCTTGTAAAGAGTGTGAATAAAAAATGACAAACTATAACATATATAAAAATACAGAATATGAAAAAATACATACATATATATTGATGGTGGGATCATATATGACATCTAACAATTAGCTAACAATTAGTTGAGCAACAGTCAGAAGTGTTTATGGCTTTGTTAGTATATGCTTGTAAAATACAGCAGACTTACATGCTTCAGGACAGAGCAGATTTTCACCCAAATCAAGATGTCTTCTGAAGTCACATGACAGCTTTGTGTGAAGCAAAGACTGAGATTAAATGAACACATTTTGAAAATACCAACCTGATTCTCTTAACTTCAAAACATCAATACAAAACATTTTCACTGCCAAAAAATTCAAAACCAAACTGTTTACGTTGGTAAAATCGTTACATATTACAGTTTCATTGTGTTCAAAAACAAAATGAAAATGCTTTAAAAAACCAAAACACAACCAGGCCACACTACTACATTTGTGGAACATTTTGTTAAAGTTATTTTAAAAAGCTTACTGCCAAAAAACTGCCTTTGCGCAACAAATCTGAACATATGAAAGTGTCAAGTGACATGCAAGAACCAAACACAAACCAACCTGCAACGTTTGTACAGCATTTTTAAATGCAATTTGTGTGGCAAAATTAGTGCCTTCATTCAACAAGTTTAAATTTATACAAGTGAGATTTAATATCTATGGTGTGGAAACATATTTGTGCTTGAACATTCCTCAAATTTCCATCAAAAACAAGACAAAAAAACTGCAATGTTAACACAACGTTTGCATTAAAATCTAAATGTTTTACACAAAATCGACAAAGTATTTTTAGTGTCTTTCGCACTGATCTTAAAAAAAGTATGCTGGTAGTGCCGGCGATCAGCCAACCCCAGGGAGTTAAACCACAATGTTTGCACAACGTTTGCACAATGTTTGCATTATTAAACAGTGAAACCGCAACATTTACATTATAAAACTGCAACGTTTACACAACGTTTAGATTATAAAACTGCAACGTTTGCATTATAAAATCGCAAAACCACAAAGTTTACACAACGTTTGCATTATAGACCCGACAAAACAGCAACGTTCACACAACGTTTGCATTATAAAACCGCAACGTGCACAGAACGTTTGCATTATAAAACCGCAACGTTCACACAACGTTTGCATTATAAAACCGCAACGTTCACACAACGTTTGCATTATAAAACCGCAACGGTCACACAATGTTTGCATTTTAAAATGTAATTTGTGCATTGAAATTTCAATGTAAACCGAATTAAAATGCTTTTAAGGAATGGTTCACCAAAAATGAAATAAAACTGTTGATTTTAGCCACTGATTAACATATGATAAAAAAATTACTATGGAAGTCAATGGCTACCGTCAACTGTTTGGTTAACAACATTCTTCAAAATATTCTTTTGTTTCCAACAGGGTAAAAAAAAAAACTCATACACGTTTGAAAAACTATGAGGATCCTTGAGTAAAGGATGAAAATGACATTTTTGGGGTAAACTATCCCTTTAAATGTATTTTTATGACCACATTCGTGGAACTTTTTAAAAAAGTAATAAAAAGGTTGATTTCACAGTCCTACTTGCACACTTTGTAATCAGTCATACACACATGGGATTTAAGAACTACGACATGGGAACATTTTTGTGCTTGATTGCCCTTGCTTTTTCCCCATTTTTATTATTATTTTTGGTCAAACTAATCCATTAGCGTGAGTAAAGCTAGTGGAATCCAGTGCAGGTTGTGTTTGATTTTATCTGGAGCCGGTGGAGAATTATGGGTCTCTAACAAGCTTGTTATTTCACCTGACGCATGCCCGGCAAATCATAAATCTCACCCGCAATATTGAGCATTCAGTCTTGGTTCAGAGCTCAAACATTTACTGGAAGGATTCTGCCCAGCCAGCACAAAAGCATTCTGGGAGCTGCTCGGCCCAATCCAATGGGCCATGAATTACAGCGCCCAGGTCTCTCTCGCCTCTCGCTGCGTCTCAGGCCTTCCCCAAAGAACTTGTGCCACTGACATCGATTCACTGCTCAACGGAGGAGAAAGAGAAGAGCTCCAGATGCTATGGATTACTTCACGGTGTCCGCATCGACGGCTAGCACACTGAAAAGCACAGGTCACTGAACGCGTCTGAGCTTCAGCATCGATTCTGGAAGAAGATACAGTAGGATTTAACTAGCAAAACGTTCAAAAGCTATTTTTTTTTAAATGAATTACTGGAATCGGTTCCCAAATCGGTCTGAATGATTCATTCGCAAAAACTGACTTTGAATTATTCTTTAAAAAACGCTTGTTCAGTGAAATCACAAATAACTGTAAAGGTGATGGACATTTAATGGAAACTTTTTTTTTTTTAAGTTGATTCACTTTCATGAATCAGTTCGTGAGGTTCCAAATCGATTCACTGTAAAATGATTCACTCGCATAATCAGTAAAAAAAAAAAAAAAGTCCTCTGTGAACGTTTTTCACATTCCTAAGACAGTATTTCACTATATGCAGATAAATATTTCTGTTTTTGGCTGAGTATTGTTATATTAGTAGATATAAATGATAATGACTGGATATGATTGTGTAAACATACAGTATAAACTCTTTCCTCTAATATAATGGCTTTGAGAGAGAGCTCCTCTCTGTTGACGGATCCTGATAAACTGATAGACAGGTGATTTAACGGTTGAGACACAGACACCGTTAAACCTCAGTGTCTCCGCGGCCTCCGATCGATCGATGCCAGACCAGCACTGACTCTATTTATAACCCCTCGAGCGATGGCGGATGAGCTGGTTTTACCCTCAAGGTCTGCAGACATCAGAGAGCACACACTTCCTGTCCCGCCCCTCGCCTCATTATATGTGCCACTCAGTGGTCCTTCTGCTGACCTTTGACCTGACTGCAGTCACTTTTCCTGGAGATGATTTGTGAGATAATGATAGAGATGCAGCTCACATACAGTATATTTGGGGGGGCAATAATGTTATTATAATAAACAATAATGTTTACATTGTTTATTAAATGAGATGCCTTTTTTACAATTATTATATATTATATCAGACAATAATGTATTATTATAACTTATTATTTAGATTTCATAGGTATTTAGGTTTGCTAAACTATACCAAATAATCATATAAAATCACAAAAAATAATAGAAAAATGGCAGAAATGTAAAGTTATTTTTTTGTGAGTTTGATTCAGTTGAATGGATCAGTTCTAACTAATACTAATTTCATCACAAGTGAATTGTTTACAGAATCATTACAAATATATATATATATATATATATATATATATATATATATATATATATATATATATATATATATATATTTAACAGTATTTTAATTTAAGCAGATACATATTTCTGTTCATGACCATGAAAATGTAAGAACTATTTTATGAAAAATATATTAAATAAGATAATATATATTATTATAAATAATTTACATTTCATATATATTTAGATTTGATAACTATGCCAAACAAGCATTTAAATAGTTTATTAAAATATATAGTTATTGATTTATTTGTGGAAAAATAAACACACATATAATGTGTTAAGAAAATGTAAACAAAACCTTAAAAAAGACAAAAAAAATGTTTACATTTATTTCAACTTACTTTTTATTTATACATAATTTATATTTTATATAAAGTACATTATATATGTTTATGTTTATAATTACATTACAAATGACATATACAATTTTATAATCATATATTTTATTAATATTTTAATTTGTAAAATATACACAAATACATTGAATCGAATATAAATTATTAATCATTTTTATTATATTGACAAAAATATTAAAATTAATTTCACACAGATTCAGTAGACAAATTTGGGAGTATTTTAAACAGTTATAGACACACATAAATTACTTATTATAATACTTAGTCCAAATTAAAAAGGACAAATTTATATATATATATATATATATATATATATATATATATATATATATATATATATATATACAGTATATGTCATTTTTAACAGATATAAAGTTAATAGATTAATAAATATACAGCTTTTTCTGAATAATTAAAATTTAATTTAATGTAGTTTTTTTACAAGCCAAAATAGTGAAGAATTTTAAAATTAAATAATTTCGGTCTTAAATTATATATTTAGCTGACCAATACAAAAAAGAGAAACCTGCTGTAACGTAAACATTGGTCCATATCTCTCTTCACACACACTCATTTCTTCACGTCCACCGTCAGCTCTCACCACGCTGCATTTTTTAAATCATAAGACATAAATAAGACATCGGGTTTGAGTGCAGGATAATTGTATATTGATTGTGAATAACAGAGCGGCCCCTCAGCGTTCATCACAATAAAGATCCACTGCAGCAGAGAAACACAGCTGCTGTCCTTTCACACAAACTATTGTGCTATCCCAGCATGCCACTGTGCAAAGAGAAGCAGTTATTACACAGCGTCCTCCTCATCAAAAGAACCTGCAGCGGTCTGCACTTCCTCAACGCCAATAAAACTGAACGCATCCCTCCTGCTAAATGCTGTTATGAATAATCATCCGATGTCGACGGGATGAAAACGGCAGCTCGGAAAGAGCATCAGAAATCCACAACCAATCTGTTTAAATCCGTTTAAAAAAATTTTGGGAATAAAAATGGGTTGTGAAGGTCGCTTCATGGTGACTATTATAAAGAAAGAAACTTCAAATAGCAAGATAGGGCACAAGTGCTGCGTTTAAACAAGAAATATCAATCCCGCTTGAGAGAGATATTGAAGCGTGTGCTGGACAGGATCAACGCAGGGGGGAAAAATAAGCTCAAAAAGGTCAGAGGCTGACATTTAAGAAGAAAACCAGATTAACCCCAAACCAGAAGTGACCAGCTACAGCAAACACAACACAGACACACAGCTTTTGTGAAGCTTTTCAGGGTTTTAGATGAGTGCATGTAAAGAAATCAAGAAATCTCTTAAATATGAATAAAAGCTCAAATATAATCTCAATAGCACTTCCCTAAAGATCGACAACTGTGAAGTGATGCTTGACTTAAACAACACTATTAAACACATCCCTGGTTGAGTGTTCCCACACATTATGACTCCCAGCGTGTTACTGTTGTACTATAAAGTGTGACTCTCTTAATTAAGAGGTGTGACTTATGTGTTTCCACTTCAGATTAATAAATGTGGTGCAACCGACACTCTACAAGATGCAATTTACAGCAAAAAACAACCTCTCTCTGTCATGACAGCTGCGTCCCAAACAACACACTATACACTGTGCATGCACTATGTACTCAACCATGTGGTGTATGAATGATAGAAGGTTATTTTGTCATTCATAATCAGATTCTAGTGGAAATAACTGCTCATTCAAAAGGCAACATGCCCAGAGCTTCCTCCCGCTGAATTGCATTTTTACTTAAATGGAGAAAAAGGTTTTTGAATAAAATAAATAAATAAATGTTAAAAACAGCAGTTTGAGGTATTTTTTAAAAGGTTACAGATTATGTCAAATTCATTAGGATATTCAAACAATAAGTGTTATTTTGGCACAGTTTTGTGGTCT
The DNA here is from genome assembly GCF_023724105.1 of Carassius gibelio. NCBI lineage: Eukaryota > Metazoa > Chordata > Actinopteri > Cypriniformes > Cyprinidae > Carassius > Carassius gibelio. The sequence goes on from NC_068392.1 coordinate 2,433,170, forward strand.
GGCCAGCCTGATCTCACGGCAATATTTTACGAGGTGGCTAATTCGGATTAATTTGTACGACCTCATTCATACAATTTCATATGATTTGTGCCAAATCATACCTATTTTACAAGTTGCGAAATTCGTATGAATTTGTATGAATTACCTACACTTGTGAGGTCCCACAAATCGTACGAGTGAGGTTGTACAAATCGTATGAGTGAGGTCATACAAATCGTACGAGTGAGGTTGTACAAATTGTATGGGTGAGGTCATACAAAATCGTACGAGTGAGGTTGTTCAAATCGTACGAGTGACGTCGTACAAATCGTACGAGTGAGGTTGTACAAATTGTATGGGTGAGGTCGTACAAATCATACGAGTGAGGTCGTACAAATCATACGAGTGAGGTTGTACAAATTGTATGGGTGAGGTCATACAAAATCGTACGAGTGAGGTTGTACAAATCGTACGAGTGACGTCATACAAATCGTACGAGTGAGGTTGTACAAATCGTATGAGTGATGTCATACAAATCGTACGAGTGACGTCGTACAAATCGTACGAGTGACGTCGTACAAATCGTACGAGTGAGGTCGTACAAATTGTACGAGTGAGGTTGTACAAATTGTATGGGTGAGGTCGTACAAATCATACGAGTGAGGTTGTACAAATTGTACGAGTGAGGTTGTACAAATCGTATGAGTGACGTCATACAAATCGTACGAGTGAGGTTGTACAAATCGTATGAGTGATGTCATACAAATCGTACGAGTGACGTCGTACAAATCGTACGAGTGAGGTCGTACAAATCGTATGAGTGAGGTTGTACAAATTGTACGAGTGAGGTTGTACAAATTGTATGGGTGAGGTCGTACAAATCATACGAGTGAGGTTGTACAAATTGTACGAGTGAGGTTGTACAAATCGTACGAGTGAGGTTGTTCAAATCGTACAAGTGAGATTGTACAAATTGTATGGGTGAGGTCATACAAAATCGTACGAGTGAGGTTGTACAAATCATACGAGTAAGGTACTACAAAATCAGACGAGTGAGGTCTTACAAAATCGTATGAGTGAGGTCGTACAAATTATATGAGTGAGGTCGTACAAATTACATGAGTGAGGTCGTACAAAAGTGTGAGTGTGACGTGACATTCAGCCAAGTATGGTGACCCATACTCGTGCTCTACATTTAATCCATCCAAAGTACACACACAGAGCAGTGAATACACACACACACACACACACACCGTGAACACACACACTGTGAACACACACCCGGAGCAGTGGGCAGCCATTTATGCTCCAGCACCTGGAGATCAGTTGGGGGTTGAATGCCTTGCTCAAGGGCACCTAAGTCATGGTATTGCGGGCCCGAGATTTGAATCCAAAACCCTAGGGTTAGGAGTCAAACTCTCTAACCACTTGGCCACGACTCTCCCACATTCATACGACTGTGGTCATACAAAATCGTACGAGTGAGGTTGTACAAATCGTATGATTATACGATAACATGGGACAAAAACAATGATAAAAGCAATTATTTTATGTTTTTGTGGCAGGGACAGTGAAAATTTTGGCAGGGCAAGTAAAAATTTCAACTGGGCCAGTAGAAAAAAAGTATTTTCACAGTGTGATCAGTATCAGTCAGGCACCAACAGTCGCTCTCTGGCTTTCAGTCTGACAGAAATCAGGGAAGTACGAGTGGCTTGTTGAGCTCAGAGCGACGACAGCGAGAGTGAAGCGCGAAGCCCAGAGGCGGAAAACACGACTCTCACCGAGCCAAACCACAATTCCCACGAGCTCTAAGCCTCTTATTCTGATTTGTGCTTCTTCCTTCGCCTCTCCAGAGGAAGCATGCTGTTGACCGGAGTGGGAAAGTGCCCGGGAGTTAGCCAAGCATGGTGGCAGATAGTGCTTTATACAGAGTAAAAACTGCTGAAAAATAATCAAATCGAAAATAGGGACTGAAACGCCGAAGGGGAAATGGCGGCCACGCATGATGAGCACTCGGGGCACGGCAAATCAAACCAGAGGGGAAACACAATCACTCTAAAGCAATCAGTGTGTTCACGAAGAAGCCCACGGACATGAACATGGAAGAGTTGGTCTCAGTTCTGTGCGCTGGACTGTAAACTCTGGAGAAGAGGAGCTGATGTTTGATTCTGCAAAGCCACTTTCTGCTTTCAGATGCATTTAAAGGCCCCAAAACAGCCTGTGATTCAGAGGTTGCAGGGTCTTAAGTTGTTGATTTTATTTTTTTATTTTTTTATAAGAAAAGTCTGTAATGTTGCAGTAACCACTGAGGCTTGATTTCAAGAGAGTCCACATTTATAATAAAACAAAAATCATTTAAGTTATTGCTTTCATTTGAAAGCTGACTTTCTACTTTTTAATCCAATATTTTACAGTTTTAGCATTCCTTTATGTAAGTTTTTATGATTAATATAATAAAAAATATATATACTTGTATATTGTTTGCAAATAATGAACTTAAAAATATTCTGAAATGTTTTCTTTTACATTCATATTTTGTGCAGTTAAATAAAGTTAGTTAATTTTATTATATTGTTGTATATTTTGAGCAATTAAAAATATTATACAATTTAACATTAATTCAGATTTATACTTTGTTGTGAAAACAATTAAGAATGATTAATAAAATTAAAAAAATTTATTTTAATTATAGCATGTCAGATTTATACTTGTACACTACAAAAAAAACATTAATGAATAAAAAATGTATTTTAATTAAACAAATCAAATTAATAATTGTATTAATAATTACAAATAATTTGTAACCTTAAAATTGCCTTTTAATTATAACAAGTCAGATTTATATTTGTGCATTGTGCAAATAATTAAATTATTAAAAAATAATAATAAAAACAATTGATTAACAAATTATACACAAGAATTTAAAAGCTGTATAGTTGTATATTGTGTGCAAATAATTAAATTACTAATAAAACAACATTGCAATAAAACAGTTACATTTTATACTTTTTTTAATTTTGCACAAAATTTAAATTATGAATTTATATTATGCAATCATACACTCTGCTAATAATAACAATATATATTTTATTATAAAAATAAAATGTAGCTTCATACTCATATATTGTTCAAATAATTAAAAACGATTCAATAAATAAATTATAAAATAAAAGTCAGACTTATACTTGAAAATGTTGTGCAAATTAAAATAATAATAAAAAATACACACACATATATATATTAAAAAATGAAAAAGAAAATAATTTGGTGTTGTTAATATTGTCACGTTACTCCAATTAGTCACATGATTTTTGCTTTACAGCATTTAGTTTGCACTTGAACTGGCGTGTTTGAAAATGTTTTAAAATGCAAACTGCAAAAACACTGTTCCAAACAACAACAAAAAAAAAACACACCTAAAAAGAGTAAAAACAATGGCTAACACCAACACAGGGCCTTAAAGCACTTCTTGGATAGTCCCTTTTCCACCCTCAATTGGGACGGCGTCCAAACAGCAGACCCTGTCACCGCAAATAACACCACTCGGTGGATTTTAAACCAACTGCAGCATCATAAATCCCGCCCAACAATTATTGATTAAATGCTTTCTCCCAATAATAAAAGGTATAAATCTCCCTCTTTCAAAAGACATGCTATATAATCTAATAAAGGAGTTACATGCTCAAACCTCTGCGAGGAAGCTTAAGAGACGGGGTTCATTATACGACCTCAATGTGGGTGAAGGAGAGAGAGAAAGGTCAGCTGAAAACACACAGCTCACATCTGCAAGCCACAATGGAATTCGTTATCACAAGGTCCATTACTCAGAAGCAGGTATTGATCCAGAAGAAACACGTTCGCTTTGGTTGAATCTGTTCTTTAAGAGAACGCAGAGCATGTGTTTAAACTTTCATATGTGGAGTGTTTCTCCAGAAAGATCTCAAGGAAAAGGACTTCTGCCCCATTGACAAGTTAAACTTGATGCATAAAAAAGGAGTTTAAATTTAGGAAAGGGAAACATGGGTAGGGAAAGAGAAGAAAGTCTCCATAAGGGTCTTGGTTGGAACACCATCCAACTATGAAGAGAACAACTGGAGGAACCAGATTGAAAAACAAGAAGAAAAAATATCTTGATGAGAAACCATGACGAGATGTATGAGGACCTTTGATGAAGAATAAGAAAACTATGAAGATAAGAAACTATGAAGAGGAAAACAGGTGAGAAACCAGGTTGAAAATCAGAATGGGAACCAATGTGAGAAACCAAGATATGATGAAGAAAAACTGTTAAGCGATTGACCAGGATGAGATGTCTTGAAACATGATAAGCCATGATGAGAAAGCATGACAAGATATGAGGAACTTTGAAGAATAACAAAAAGAGAAAACTATAAAGGGGAAATATTATGAAGAGGAAAACTCTTGAAAAACCAGAAGTCTTGAGAAACCATGATGATAATTCATGATGAGAAACCATGAAAAGATATGAGGATCTTTGAGAATGAAGAAAGATGAGAAACTCTTTGTGAGTATCCTTAAACCTGGCCAGTATGAGACATGAAGTGTTATAGGAACCAAAATGAACAGATACAATGAGAATAAAGAGTTAAAGAGAATAACCAGATGGCTAGATAAACTATCCTAAGAATGATCAATAGTGATTGGAATTTGAACCTAAATTCAAAGTCACAATAAAATGTAGTCAGATTAGAAATTAACTGAACCAAACTCACAGGAAACTTTCAGCTTTCATTGGATAGCTTCATTTGGGCCAATTGGGAGGACCTTACACAATGAAATGGAAACCTGTTGACCTAGACAGCAAGCAGTTTCGGCCCTGAACTGGGCCAAATCTGGCCTGTGTGAAATCCATGTGGGCCAAATGCAGAGATGTATAGTAACGAAGTAGAACTACTTCACTACTGTACTTAAGTACTAAAAGGCGGTATCTGTACTTTACTAGAGTATAATTTTTTTCTCCTACTTCCACTTTTACTTCAGTACATATTTTCGCTGAGTTTAATACTTTTACTCCGATATTTTCTTTTTATGTGCTGCATCGTTACTCGTTACAATTATAATAATGTTACGAATCATTCCATTACAAACCACTGCCAGAACTGTAGATGGCAGATTTGATGACGCTGGCACATCATTGAGCGAAACAAGCGATTAAGAAGACTGCGCATGCTGACTGAACTGCTGTGAAGAGAGAAATGAACACCGAGCCGAGCCAGATAATGACTCGTTCACGAGTCAAGAACCGGTTGCAACGGTTCTCGGATGACCAGTAACGTTAGTTCTTTAGTTTACGCTAAATCACACATGCGAAGTATCATCAGCTCCTCGGTTCATGAATCGGACGCGTCTGACAGAAACGGTTCTTGACTCATGAACGAGTCATTATCTGGCTCGGCTCGTGTTCATCTTCAGTTCTCTCTTCACATCAGTTCAGTCAGTGTACTGTTTGAGTCAATGAATTACTCCGGGATATTGGTTTGTTTTAACTCAGAGGGAGTGTCAGACACATTAAACAAGTTAACAGCTTAATTCATTTGTGGATTAATGCGTATTGGAGACGCGAACCGTTTAAAACGATTCAGTTCGATTTGGTGAACTGTTTCAAAAAAAGATCCGGTTACATCGAATGATTCGTTCGCGAACCAGATATCACAAACTGCTTTGTTTTTAACTGTCTTACAACAGACACGGAAGAGAAGACAATGCTGAATAAAGTCGTAGTTTTTGCTATTTTTGGACCAAAATGTATTTTCGATGCTTCAAAAAATTCTAAATGACCCTCTGATGTCTTACGGGTTTGAAACAACATGAGGGTAAGTTATTAATGACATCATTTTGCAAATTGGGCTAACTAACCCTAGTAACCGTTTTTTGTTTACAAGAAGTTACAGTCAAAGGAATTGTGATGGTCCTTTAGGTTAATCATTTGAAATAGTAAAAACAATATGTTCAAACTTTTGACTACTTTCTTTAACTACATAACACAATACTTCTACTTTTACTTTCAGTACTTGAGTAGTAAATTTTAAAATAGACTACTTGCAATACTTAAGTACAAAAAATGTTGAATACTTTAGTACTTCTACTTAAGTGTGGTGCTTAAAGAGCACTTCAACTTCTACTCAAGTCACTTTTTTGATAGAGCACTTGTACTTTTACTCAAGTATGGGTCTCTAGTACTTTATACATCTCTGGCCAAATGTGGGCCAGATCTGGGAAACTGCTTGCTGTCTGGGGAGGAACCTTGATGATAATCCATGAGAAGGAACCAAAGCCACACCATGAGGAACAAAGTTTAAGATCCTAAAGTCCTGTCGTCTGTTTGGTAGTTTAGACATTTTTAGCAGGTAAAAAATATTTTAGTATAACTGTAAAAATGTCCACCTTCAACTCATACAACCCTCTACATTGGGAGTAAATCACTAGCATATGCGACCGAAGCTTATCTCTGGGCGACTAAATAAAGTCTATCGTTAGCCATTGGACCAAAGCCTGAAAAAGCCTGATGGACCAAATATGATGGTCTAAGGTCCAATATTTGTTTCAATTTATTGGTAAAAAAGAAAACGAAGAGATTTTCAGGTGTAAAGAGGTCTTGGTTGAAGCATCTTGAGAAACTATGATATGTGGGGAAATTCTTCTAGACTACTAGATGGCTAATTGAGAAACTGGCGATAAACCACGATAAACAGAACTACAATGATAATCCAAGATGAGAAACTGTGAAGAGAAAAGATAATATTGAAACAATAGTAAAATATGGTAAAAACCAATGTTTTTCGATCTCTAGAAAAGCCTGCAAGATCAGAAGAAAGCAAACACGAGGTCAATACAGATTCCCAGAAGGCCGCAGTTGGACTCGATTCACCGGGAACATCCGTAATCTGGATTTTAAGAGTCAGTTTCCATCTGTAGTCAGAAGACAAAGATCTTGAGCAGCAAAGATGGAGGGCTCGAATCAATAAACAACCCAGATGAACAACAGCCGCATGCTGAAGAAGCCGAGCACCTTCCATCCGACTGCAATGTTGAAGAAGAGCCCATATCGGTGAAGTCAACATCCGCTCTCTCAGGAGAAAGAAAGAGGTAGGAAACGGCCACTAATACCCACGGGATTTGGTGTGGCGCTCCCTGATAATATGATTTGTAGGATCCAAGTGAAGAAACCCGTATCAATAAGACTGACCTCTTCCAGAAGCTTTATTGAGCCCCTGGAGCCGCGAGGATTGATGGTGAGAGATTGGAAATGAGAGAGAGAGAGAAAGAAGAGGAGTTTTACCTTTATCCAAGAGGAAACTAAAAGGATTTTCCCCCCTCATTCAATTTAAGATCCTTACAGCGTCCTGACTGCTTTGAGAGGTGATGTGGTGTGGTGTATCCCAGCTGGACAGTACGGGTACAATATGAGTTTTCATACATTACTGAAACTCATTGTGTCTTCTGCGGGGATTGACCGCACTTAAGTTTAGAAATACAGCTTTAAGGTTTAAAAACCTCAGAAAAATAGCAATAACCATATGAAATGAAGAATTGTTTTAGATATTTGGGAATTCTTTAAATATACTTTGTTTATATTGTTTATATTTATTATAATTATTTATTACATGTTTATATATATTGTTTGTTATTTTTATCTTGTTTTATTTCATATTATTTTTCTTTTGGATTATCTTTTATTTCTAGTTCAGTTTTATATTAATAAAATGATTGTTGTTTTTTGGATAATTTCGTCATAAAATGTATATTTATATAATTATCTTTCTCTCTCTCTCTCTCTCTCTCTCTCTCTCTCTCTCTCTCTCTCTCTCTCTCTATATATATATATATATATATATATATATATATATATATATATATATATATATATATATATACAAAAAAACGCACAATTGTTACTGAATATATATATAAAAGAAAAATAAAATAAAATATAAAAACGACAAATATTAGAAATGTCACATTGGGGAAATTTTTTATTAAGTCTAAGCACTAAAATACATTTTTATTAGTTTTTTGGAGATTTTGCATTAATATTACTAGTAAGGTATAAATAATTCTTAAGTTTTAGTTCCATTTTTTTTTTTTTTTTGTTCCATTTTTATTTATTTTTATTTAAGTGCTCCAACTTAAACAAAACAAAAATGTAAAAAACATTTAATATTTTTTTCTTTTTTAATATTTACAACATTTAAACTAAAACAACTTTTACATCTAATATTCTTTTTTTTTCAGCTTTATTTAAATTTGTTTAAAACATTTTAACAGTTTTATTTTGCAATAATATCCCTGTTTATAACCTAGTGTTCTCGTTCTTGAACTTGATTCAATATTCAGCTAAATAAATTCCCACAAAACTCATTAAAGCAAGACAAATGTATTTAAGAAGCAACACTGCACGACTGAATTATGTTTTACCGCACTGATTCACTTGTTTTTATCTGGTAGATAATTAAAACTAATGAGAACTCATTAATCTGATCACATGCTCAACATAATGTGCATTAAACACCAAACAGGTTCTGATCTCAATGCAGAATTACACAGTTTTGACAAAATACTGTCTATGATGCTTCTGGATTTCATTTAAAACTAGACGTGAGAGTAAACACACACACACACACACACACAACAGATGTCTTGACTAATAGGAAGAGTACCAGCAAAGAAAAAGCCGTGCAAACTGGACTGAGTGTCTCGGTTGATTTCATGAGATGACTGCACTGAGGCTAGGCTTGCTAATTAACAGTCCCACGAGCACCTAACACTTTCATACTGATGAATATTTGATTAGACGCTGGATGTGTGTGTATGTGTGTGTGTGTGAGAGAAAGAGAGAGAGAGAGAGAGAGAGAGGGGCACAATGAGCGTTTCTCTCCTCCATTTATGACGGCTCTCGTCCTGAAAAAAGGCTTATTATGGCTGTTAACACAAAGGGAACAAAAGCATGTTCTGGCAACAGATGCGCTTCTCTGTGCAAACAGTTCAACACACAAACAAACACTGCAAGGCTATTTAAAGAAAACGAAATGAGAGGTTCTGTTCGTGGCTTGGAAACGCATAGTATATTCAACTTTATGCCCAAAGAAAACAATAAAAGTGTCAAAAACACTCTTTTTCATATGGTACAGTGGTATAAGTTTAAGATTTGTATTGTGTTAAACTACGACAGCAAGCTGTAATATCCTGCACAGCGTTACTACAAGCAGGTTTTATTTAAACTGGAAAACAAGTCAAAGACAACTCATTAAAATCTCATTTAAACTGTTTTTGCAGTGTAAACACCAGATCTAATTTGGAGCAAACAGAACCAAGGCAGAAATAAATAAATGCAGTCTGTTTAGTAGTTTGTGTAAATGACTGTTTAACCAACAAATAAATAAATCAATATTCTTAATAAAGAACAAGTTTATCACAGTGTTGTTCCATAAACATTATTATAATATGCAATACATATTATAATATTGAAATAACACATCAATTAAAAATACTAATATACTTTAATATTTCAAACAAAATTTTGTATATTGTATTACTTATATAAATCTATAAATGTTATGTTTAAAAAAATTGTTTATTGAAAATAAAGCTGTCAGATTTTACAAGTTTACACACAATTTATAAAATAATAATAAATAAATACCAAAAAAATCAATACTACTATGATAAATAAATAAACAAGACGCATACATACTCATGAACATAAGAAAATACTAACAGGACGCATAATGATAATTCAAAATAAATCATTAAATGAACTGACATGAAAGTATAAAAAAAAAATTAAAAAGCCAATTTAAAACGCAAATTAAAAACTATAATAATATATGAATTATACTAAAATGACACTGGGATAAAAATGCAAATATGAATTAATACTCCATTTGAAATAAATTATAAAACCTTAAGTCGATAAAGCAGTTTATTAAACATTAAATGTTGTTATGTATTAAATATTAAAAGTATTATTTTTTTTAAATAAAGCTGAAATTGAATACAAATAAAGATTTATGCACTTAAATTACTTAAACCTAAAATAACAACTTCTATGTTAATAGTAATAAAAATGATATAAATACTAAAATTAAAACTGCGAAAAATATTAAATAAGAACATTTAAATATTAAAATGAAAGCTCAAATCATCATGATGAATACTAATAAACATGATAAATACTAATAAAATGATTAAAGTGAAAATATAGAAATAAAAGTAATTTAAAATGCTACTTAAAAACTATAATAGTATAAATACTGGGATAAAAATGTAAAAGTGGATCAATTCTGCTTTTGAAGCCTTCAAAAGATGAATTTACATTTAGTCAAACATAATCACTAAATAAAGGAGAGATCCCGTATATATATATATATATATATATATATATATATATATATATATATATATGTGTGTGTGTGTGTGTGTGTGTGTGTGTGTGTGTGTATATATATATATATATATATATATATATATATATATATATATATATATATATATATATACATATATATGATGTATATATATATATATATATATATATATATATATATATATATATATATATATACATCACTGATATAAAATCACAACTAGGTGCACACTGGCTATCAGACGCATCAGATCTGGATCTATATAATCTATAAAACCTATTTGTTAATGGGAAATGCATTATATTTGACCCTTCAGCCACATGGACGCTTCAGAAGATCCCGTCTGTGTAGTTTCTCTTCAGGAAGAGGCTTCAAGCGCGCGGCGTGAGGTGAGGACACGTTTGTTGTCATATCTGCAGGTGCACAGCGCTCTGAAGCAAACACCCGCCGCGTCCACGGCCCACAATAAATGCCTGCAATATATTTAATGTGCTCAAACGCGGCCTGCGGCACCAACACATCTCTCACAGGGGCTTATGGGACGGACACAAATAAATAAATAAATCAATATCAAAGAGGCCCAGCGTAATGCTTTACTGGCTAATAAAACACGCGGCCGTCAGGGAGCACGGCGGGCGGCACGGATTCCCAGAGGGCTCTGGGGTGGACGAGCACTGCCGATATAAATTTAACAGCAAATGAAGTCCATTTCACCAGGCTGAACGGGAAAAAGGTCACGGAGACCATCAGTCCGAGGTTTCAAGCCTGGTCAAACAGTAAAACAATGCATGGCCATTCAAATATCATTCAAAACATGGTATCATCATGGAAAATGAAAAAATAGACATGGCATTAAACATGATAAAGTCCTTAACATGGTACCACCATAGTAAATGTCTCAAATCATGGTATTACGATCTCGATAGAGCACTAAAACTTTGCATTAATGTTGTAAATGACAAAACGTGGCATTACCATTATCAAAATGTCTTTTTTGCAAATTAGCCCTCATGATAATGTCATAAACATGCTAGTATTATAGTACATGTCAAAAAAACAAAACATCCCATTACCATTATGATATGGTCCAAAACATGGTATTATTGTGGTAAATGTAAAAACATGGCATTAACATCATGGTATGGTCTAAACATGGTAGTACCAAAGTAACCTTGCCAATGCCATTAAGGTAAGGTATTGCCATGAAAAACTATTTAAAAAATGGCATTCCAAACATGATAATGTCCAAAATATATTACTGACCATGGTAAATGTCAAAACCAGGGCATTTGATAAGGTCCAAAAACAGGCCATCATCATAAAATCCAAAAACATAACAAATAATATAATAGCACAATATTGTCAGCAAAAAATAGCACAAACGCCAACAAAAATACTTCAAAATTAAGCAACAACAGAAACTGCAGTGCGTCTCTGAACAACTACAGTAATGCGTTCTTGAATGAATCAGTGTTTTTGGATGAACTGATTCTGCAAATGATAAGAAAACTCACTTGTAAAGAGTCAATGAATTCGAATGAATGAATTAATTCACTTATGTCTATGCATGAATCTGTTTTTTTGTAACAAACTCTTTGAGTGAATGATTCAGTGATTTGAAACAAATAGGTTGAATGAATGACTCAAATGACTCACTCGTAAAGACAATCATTTGTCGCCCACTACTGGCGTAATTTTATTACTGCAGAGTCCCAACAACTCTTTAACAATTCTGTTTTCAGAAATAAACTTGAATTAGCTAAATTACACAAATCTCATATAAAATCGACTTTATAAAAAGTCGATACAACATTTAGTTTGACCTCTGGATTTTGAAGAAAAATAAATTTTCGCTGTTGCGGAAATAACAATACATATTAGATGTCATATTTTAAAAGGCCATTTCCTAGAGGACCAGAAACCAACATACTCATCTAAAGGACACATGAAGTACTTTAAGAGCCAAAAATGGATCTTCATGAGAGGTTTGTTTGCTGACCTTAAATGCCTCGTACCTCATACATGCCCATAAAATGAACCGTATAGACTACTTTATTTTTACGAGTACAGACCTTTCAGTGAACTTTTTCTCCTCAGAGATGAAAAAAAAAAAAAATAGCATGAGGGGGTGACTTCATTCCTGAAGCGAAATCAGACTGTGTGAGTTGAGTTCAGACAGGCCAAGAACATCAAAGCGTTCGCTGTCCATCGGCAGCCAAATGACTCACCGCATGACATGTTTGACATCCCTGCCTCCGACCAAGAGACTCTTCTATTCCGAGCATTACAAGTCAAGCTGATGTGGAACTGGGAAGGCAGAACCTGCTGGGATTTTGAGCTGGAGAACTGCCAATTATTATTCTGAAAGCACATATCCGAATGATGCATAGTTAAATATGTAACGCCGCCTGACGTTTACCGAAAGAGCTACTCAGAAATTATGAATTCTCAGTTGGATTTTTGGGGCATATGAAGGGAAATGAATCTGGCTGAAAATAAGTGTATGCGCTCTTCTGCATTCATTTATGCATGGCTAGAAATCTCCAAACGAACACGCGCAAAATGAATCATGCCGAATGCACGTAATAGGAAGAAATAAGCGTCAAATAAACCCATGAGAACGGCACCAGACGGATGTTTATTATTACTCTGTACTGTCGGCACTCAAAATTAAATGTACATACATTCGGAAAAGTTATGTAACTAAAGAAAGGTTTAAAGTGGCAGCTGCAAATGGATTAGCATAACAAAAGCTAGCTGTTTACCTGTGGGTATAAATACTCCTATAGTTGATCCCAGGTTAGAAAAAGCAGTTGAAGTGTAATAAAGACGTTGCGCGGGTTGCTAAGAAAAAGCTAAGTGGATCAATGGCATTCTCAAGAGGCTAGATGCTAAATGGAGATCTAGCGTTCACCGGCACATGCCGTATCAAAACCAATCAATACCAATTACTGGCACTTTTTACAACAGACCCCAGAATGAAGTCTTTAGAAAACGTTCCTTCACTGACAAAGTACATTCATCTATACCATGGTACTAATTGTTGCCATATTCAAATACCATTGTTTTACCATAGTACATGCCCAACAGTTGAAGAATAATAATAATAAACTAAAATATCTTTCAGATATTATAATATTAAATAAAATATATGCATACTAATTATTAATAATATTATAAACAATCAAATCTACCTTTTAAAATATATTGAAATATTTTAGAAATGTTTACACAAATAAAAAATGTATAGTAGAATATCTTTGTTTAGTATTGATATCATTGAGCAATACCATGGTATTCTTGTACCATTAACCATACAATTTAAATAACAGTGAATAAAATAATAATCATATAATTTGCATTATTTTATAATTATTGTACACACTATATATATATTTTACATTTGTCCAGTAGTTATAGAAAATATGTTTTTGTGGTAGTTAAATATATCATGGTAGTGTCAAAAAAAAAAAAAAAAACAGAAAAGGATGTAGTATTATCATAGTTTCCCTGTACTATATATTTAAGGTAATATTGCAGTCTTTTTGTGAAAGGATATCGAGCTCAGCCTTATTGTATGAGAATAAATCCAATCAAAACCATGATCAAAAATAAAAACCACAGCAGTTTCTCATCAGAAAGAAAGTGCATCATTTTCACACACCTGCCGTTCAAGACAGAAGAGTGAAAACCGGGAAATTGTTTGAGTATCAGCTGACCTAAGATCAGTTACCGCTCACACACACACACACACACACACACACACACACACATACACATACACACAATGTCGAAGTTGAATGGAAGCATTTCCATTTAGATATGATAAGATCCCTGGGAAGTGCTGGAGAAAGTAGGTCGCTCTATCATCGGCAGGTGAATCCGAGTCTGAGCGTATCTCTTATCATGAGCAGTAATCTTGTCTGGAAGCTGCTATACTCACAATGTAATCCATGCATTATGCTTTCAGGATTAGATTATATTGTGGTAAAGCAAAAGAGAGCTGAAAACCGAAAGAGACTCCATTCACATCTGAGATTCATTGGTTTGGCACTCATTTTCTTAGTCTACTAAGGTATACAGGAATCAATTTCAAAGATTTTACCTCTTTCTGAAATTATAAAAATGTCATTTACACTTCATCCTTTTTTAATGATAAATTTAGTTTGATAAGGTTCTGTTGTGGAAATGACACTAAACATTTGTCTAAGTTTAATCTCATCACATGTTAGTTTTTATTCGAAACACACACAGTTTAATTATATAGTCATACTGTCTGCATAATTTGGCCAAATTACACCTTGACTGGTAATGACAATCAAACTTTTAGGCTTTGAATTGAGACCTTGATTGTACCTTGTTTTCTTCACACATTACATGTAATATTAAAAATTAATATAATTTAGCTCTTTAGTAACCATAAGCACAAACTTTTGGGAAAACTACATTAGTGGACAAAATTGTTGTATGTTGTGGAAATGACATCAAAACTTAGGAAAAGTTCTTGACTGACGAAAAATTTAAATGTTCAATTTAACCCCTTAACTGTCACTCATATTTTTGAACATTGACATTGTAGTGCATGATCCAAACTTAAATTTTTATTATTCATGAATGAAAACATTTTGTAACATGATCTTGATGTACCATTTACATGGTAATGCAATGTCTGATTTTAAATTGAGTTTTAAAGGATGAATTTTGAGATTTTAAGTTTTCAGTTGATATATAATTTCTCATGATTTCTAAAATGTGATAGAGAAAAAGGCAACAAAGTCGTCTTGTTTTTTTAACAAAGGTCAAAATTCCTGTTATAATGTAGATTTTTGAGGGTGCACTCTTGTCATAAATTAATCTATTACTTTTCCTACATAATTTTTAACAAAAATCATTGATCAAATATAGATTTGGGAGTCTTAGACCTTTCCAACGATATATAGTTTGTCAAGATTAGATTAGATTAATTGTAATATAGTGAAGTAAATGTAGGCGTCCCACAGAGCAGACGGGTGACAGTTAACAGGTTAAAATGTAAAAAAATTTCACACAATATATAAATTAAGAGGGTTTATGATTATTACACTTTTGGAGAAAAAAAAACTAAACGTTTATTAGCCAAAATATTTGTATGTTGTGGAAATTCGTCAAAACTTAGGAACAGTCATAAATCGCATAAACATTTAAATGACTGCTTAAATTTGCGAGCTTTTCACACAATGCACCTTATGATTATTAAACTTGTGATTATTGAACTTTCGAAATGTTCAGTAGCCAAAATTATCATGCGTTTCAGAAATGTCTAAACTTAGGAAAAGTTGTAATTTGTTAACGTTTACATGTTCAGTTTAAAATGTTCATACAGTACAACTATTAAGATTGTTTACGATTATTAAACTTTTTTGGGGAAAAAACTTAATTAGTTGGCAAAATTGTTGTCTGTTGTGGAAATTTCATCAAAGCTTAGGAACAGTGATAATTTGAGTAAATGTTAAGATTTTTTATTTGAAACTTGCGAAATATTTTCACACAATATATACTGAGATGGTTTATGATTATTCCATTCTTTTTTAACAAAATTTTAGAATATTATAATTTTCAAATACTAAATCTCATTTTCACAGTTTAATTCAATAAAGATATTGAATATTTGAGTGAGATTACCAATCAAGCTGTAATTTTGTAAAATAATTGAAATAATATCAGTAAACAATTTAAGATAAGATTTACAATTTCCATTTTTATTTAAAATAAAATGTGATTCACACAAATTTGAACCATTTTCCACACATGGTTTATAAATATTTCAGTCTTTTAGATTATCATAGTTTTTTATAAAATTCATTTGATTCTAACACTGAAAACACATTTTGGTTTTGAAGCTTTAATTTTGTGAAATAAAGTAGTTACAACAAAATTAATTGTGTGTATTTAAGATTAATATGCAATGAAATTAGCCTTAGCTAAAAGAATCGGCTGTTTTTAATCAAATGTTATTGTTGTGGAAATGATTTTAAAACATTTGCATAAACATTTATATTTTAATTCAAAATTCGCTTAATTTTCACAACAAATGGTTTAGGATTGGTTCACTCATTGCTTATATTATAGCTTCAAAATGTACAAATAATATTTGTAATAGACATAAACATCCAAAAGACTTTCAGCGGAATATTTTTGAGTAATAAACTAATAAAGTGATGAATATTTTGAATGTCATTGTAATTTTGTGAAATAATGTAAGTGGTGAAACATTTCAATTTTTTTTAAGTTACCAAACAAGTAAATAAATACCTTGTGAAGAAATTAGCCTTAAGTAATCTGTTTTACTGCAATAAAAGTTTAAAGTAATTTCCGCAACAAAAATATATGTATCGCAAATATCAATAACGACAATTAAAAGTTTCCAAGACAGTTTCAATGTGAATTTCTGAAAACAAAATAAAACCTGAAATCTGTTAGTTTGATGTAAAAATCAATCTCTGAGACATAAGAAGTGCCAGTGGTTGGAGAAACATCCATATACTGAGCTCTACTACCAACAAAAGTCTTTGTACGAGAGTCAAAACATTTTGTAAACGAAGCACTCCTGGAAAATGCTTTGTGAAAGCAGGACTCTCGTGGCTTTTGTACAATGTTTGTTTACCTGTGCTATTTAACGTGTCTTTGATGCACCAACCATTTGTCCTTTTATTTCTGCTTGTGTTTCTTTGATTGACAAATAAATTCATAAGAGAAGGCTTTCTGGGCGCGGGGATCGATACATCAAATCTGAGCTTTTACTGAGAGCACCAATCAGCCCCAGCTTGTTTTTATACCTCTAGATGAACACAGCACATGAAAAATATTACAACTTTAAAAGAATGGTGCACACACACACACAAATTAATATAAATATAAATAAATACATGAGTGAATTAAATAAATGACTAAAATTATTTTTTTATGATGCATATATGAACACATAAATATTGACTAGCGCATGGAAATAAAGTGCATGCTTAAATAAATGTACATTTAATATCCTCTTTTTTTCTCCATCTGACAGCTTCTTAAATCAATATCTCATGCTTATCAAATGTAACTAATAGCTTTTAATGCATTCAAGCAGCACAGCATTGATTAAAGCAGCAAACACTGAGATGATGTTACACTTCTCTTTCCTCATTTTATGGGTGTTATTATTTATTACCCACAATGCAACACAGGCTGACTAAAACCTACTTAAAAATTGAAAAATAATACAAGCTAATAAAAAAATAATTGCTTTAATTAGATAGAAAAATACAAATAAAACGGGCATGACTAAAATCCACTAACCATAAACAATAACAAAAATACAGTTATTAGTAAAAAATGTAAAATATATCAAATAAAAATAAATCTAATTAGTGATTTGGGAATAATTAATATAATAATGGAATATTAAACATTTATCCATATTAAACATTAACATACTTTGCCAACTCAATGAAAGTATTTTAAATATATAAAAATAAGTAAATAGTAGTAGCAGTAGTAATTATTACTATTAATAAATCAATAATAAATAAAAATGTAAATTATTTTTAAATATGTAAAATATATTTAACATTTATATTATATATATATAATATATTTATATAACAAATATAATAGTTATAATAATAGTTTTAGTAGAAGTAGTAGAACTAGTAGTAAAAAATAGATATGGAATGCAAAAGTATGCACATTAAATTAATTTTTGTATTATGTAAAAGTATGTGAGCCTATATTAGATTGCAGGTGATATAATCAATAGCTTTGCAACCTACAGTACATCACACTGTACTAGAACACCTCTTTAACACGGTAACTTTACTGTAATCTACTGACTCAAGCAGCTTGTTGTTTTAACAGTCTAAATCTCTTATATAGCATGTTTTTAACTCTTAAAAAGCAAACTAATCTAGAAACTGGCATTGTATTGAGCATTCTCTTTGACGCTGAATCCAGGAAAGCCTCTCGAAGCTCAAGCAGAACCGCAGCTCTTCTTCTGTCGAGGTTCGGTTGCATCAGTGCAGCTGACAGCATTAACAAGAGCGAGCCGTTCCCGGTCTAATGATGAGAGGAGGAACCAGAGGACATCCACAAACAGATCAGAGGAGCGCCGCTGGATCTGTCACCATCACCGCTGGGAACGACCGGCCCTCGTCATCCTGCAGGGGTTTACAGGTCATCCAGACCCCACCGCACTGACAACCTGCTCTCACACCGGCCATAATCAAAAGATCTCCCACAATGCATTGAGACACACTCTGCTCCTATCCAATCCTGATTACAGAGCTCAGGACAATGGCAAACTTAGCCTTTGTGTGTGTGTGTGTGTATATATATATATATATATATATATATATATATATATATATATATGAGACACAAATTAGAGCTGAATTAGCATTGCTTTCTATTCTAAAATGTAAAATAAATGTTTAAATATTTATATGAATATAAAGCATAAATTTGTCAATTCTGGCGTTTTTTTGGGGTTTTTTTTGTAAAATGACAGCATTTTACAACAATCGCGACTGTGCCGATTCTGAAAATTAGTTTGGGTTTCAGGGAGAAACAAATGCACATCGCTGTTAAGGGACGAAAAAAAGAAATGGCTAGATTTGAATAGTTGTACCTCATATCTTCTTCTTTTATAATCCTTAGAAGCCAAAATCAAAATGAAAAATAAAATGACCTTATCACAACATCACTGTGGGTGTCTTGATATTTTACTGGCACAAAATAAACGAGCACCAAATAAAAATGTAGAAAATGCACTGGTGCACTAAAACGTGCAACGGTTCAATTAAAACAAACAGATTGATCTTAATCACCCCGGGGCCACAGGCTGGTAAACGTCCAATCTGAGAAAGGAAATAAAACCTAGAGATATTGAAAAACAAATGTGACAGGGGAAAATATGGAAATATTAGACACGATGAATCCCTCTCATATGAGCCTCACAGCAACAGAAGAGATTTCACACAACATCAGCTGCATTAACCATAGATTGATCTGGAGAGATTCACAAATCTGAGCCTAATATCGCTTTATTTTACCAGGTGCATTCGCCCATCCCTCCAAGACAGATGCATACAGTGAAAACCTCACGAAAACAACTGAAGATTTTGCTTTAACAGCAGCCACAGAAAACTGAAGAAAAAGCCTGATAAACGAAGAGAAACTAGACAGAAAGCATCTTTAAATGATTAAGACGCGTCGTCCAGTGTTTGATTGACAGCTCTACTCACCTCCGCCATTTACTGTTGATCAGTGGAGAAAATAATGAAGTCCTCAAACCAGAAGAAAACCCTTGCTTGTTATATATTTGGCATTTTTCACTTTGAAAAGTAGAAAACAATATATTCTAATCACCTCCAACCTGTCAGTGATGTTTTACATAATATTTAATGTAATCTCCATAATATTTATGTCATATACTGTATAAAAAGAGAGAGCAGGAGAAACTTAATCTTTAAAAATACCAATCCAAGTACACTGAGACGTGATGCTCCAGTAATTCCTCTGATAATTTAACATGCCCTCTTTGCACTGAAATAAATAAATAAAATACTTTTCTTTTCAAAGTTTATTGAAGTATGTTCTGCAAGGAAATACTTCAGTTTTTCGACTTCAAAATTTCATGTATAATTAAATGTTTAATTCATGTTTTTACATTACATTTACTAAGAGTTCTGGGTGAAAATGTTTACTACTATAATAAAGTGTCAAAAAGTGGGTTGTTGCTAAAAAAAGTATTAAAGTAATTAATAATTATTATGAATAAATTAACTGTAAATATAGTTAATGTAAATACATAACTACTTTTTAAAATGGGAAATTTCTAAATGTAAGCATGAGCAATTCTCTTAGTAAACAACACTACTTATTAATAAATTGTTTGCCTTTATCACGAAAAAAAACCTTTTTGTGTGCCTTGCTCTCCATTAGTCCCTAGGGAAACTAAAAAGAAAAGTAAAAACAGACAATAAGCAAGAAACAGCCAAAAACTGAAAATAAAGAAAACAGAAAATACTATTTCTGATTTTCTTCTTAAAACAACTCATGTTTAATTCAACGTTTTACATGCCATTCATTCTAATACTTTCTGAATTTCACTAGCAATTTCTGAATCAAAACAGTTTCGAGTATATATTGCTACTATAACAAAGTGGCAAAACGTGCTTCGTTTTTGCGTCATAAAAAATACATTTATAAAAACGTTAATATTGAAATATTAATAAATATACAAGATTTAAATGATTAACTACTCTACTCTAGTAATTTAGTCTTTACCTTATTTTTGCAAATTAAAAATAACTAATGAAGATAAATAATAACTTTATGAAATAAAAAAAATATATATAGTTAATTTAATTTCTATTCAAATTTAAAAATATTAATAATTATTATTATATATTATTTTATTATTATGAATATATTAATAATAATTATAATTAGGGCCGTGACTTTAACGCGTTAATTGAGATTAATTAATTACACAAAAAATTACGCGTTAATTAAGATTAATTAGTTACAGAAAAAAAAATTCCCGCATTTTTAATAACTTATTTTTACACCACGGAACGTTTCTCACTGGATGAGTTTCGGCGGACCGATTATACTGAAGCACCAACTAGCGTTCACATATCACCGCAGCACATCGAACCTCAAGTATCACCTCAACACAAAACATATAGCAGCTAGCGTGGACTTTACACTTTATGTTGAACTATGTATTATTTTGTTGGTTCAACTGGCAGTTTATGTTAAACTCTTTATTGTTTTGGCCAAGGTTATTGAGAGTTGGACTTAGTATGTTATGGCCTCTGAAGCAACAGAGAGATGTTTTCTAATAATCAGTGTTTCCAATGTTCTGAATGTAATTGACAGTATTGTGTTTTACTTAAAAAACACTTTACAGAAGGTTCCAGCACCTAAAAGCTTCCTGAATTTCTGAAATGTACTATTTCTAAATTGTTTCTAAATATGCTATTGCTACACTTAATGGCAAAAATTGCACTGGTCTGCTAGACTTGGTTGAACAAAAATAAACAATATTTTGTTGCTTAAGCTTATGTATTCAGTCATTATTCAATTTTATACTATAAATCCATGTGAAAAAAAATTACTTCTCACTGTTCTCAGGTCAGATATTTATATGCGATTAAAATGCGATTAATTTCGATCAATTAATTACAAAGCCTCTAATTAATTAGATAATTTTTTTTAATCGAGTCCCGGCCCTAATTATAATTCTTTTAAAATATAAAAAGCACCACACTAACCCAAGTATAAGTAATTCCATTAGCAAACAGCACTAATCATTTATAGCTTGCTTGCTTTTATCACAGGAATGGCTTTTCCGTGTGCCTTGCTCTCCATTAGTCCCTTGGGAACCCCCAAAAAAGACAATAGACAAGAAATGGCAAAAATAAATAAATAAATAAATAAATAAATAAACACCACCACCTACAGTATTACACAGCAAAAACAAAGGGAAATGGCGGAGTGAGAAATGTATCCAGGGGTCTCGGGCATGAAAGTGCAGCGGAAATAAGGGCTTTTCGGTCGCGCTCCCCAGAGATGCATGCTGTGCTGTTTGGACTTTCATTGGAAAACTGCTGCCTGCTCTTTAATGAAAACTATATTTCACACAATGGGCGATGAAAGGCGCTCTTACTTTCCTCTCTCAGCCTGACAGCTCCCAATTCCTTCGCTGTTTGATTAGACGCAGCGAGAGGCTGAGCTAGATGCATGATAACCTTACACTTAACTTCATTCGCTCACCATGTTACCCGTCATTCACAGCCTTGGCAATACTAAAACAAGTAATAACAGCTTTCTGTTCTGTATCACCGCGTTCACTTTAATCAGCTGGCACCAGACCAATGGGCAGGAGGAACAAAACAGAAAACAGCGATGACCATTAAAGACCAGCTTCTGCTGGATTCCAACGGAGAGCTGCTAAAGCAAATGTCAACAGGTTGAAAAACAGGTTTGAATTGACACTGAATCCTTGGAAACACTTTTACAGGTATGACGCCCTCACAGTGGATAACGCCAATGATTTTGGACGAGACGTGTAGTTTTTGTGTAGTTTTTGAGTATTGCAAAACTTAATTTCGCTAATATTGGTTTTGTCTCAGAGTTGGTCTTGAAATACAGATGTTTTTAATCTACACTTTCAATTTCATGTGAAATGTGTTATTTCATGTAAATACAAAGTAAATATATATTACATATTAATACATAAAAATGAAACCATGTTAATAGGCAAATATAAATATAATATATAAATGTATACATACATTTAATTATAATAAAGTAATGCTAATAAACATTACAAAGTCAAAAATAAAAAAAAATTATAATAAACCATACTGATAAAGATAACAGAAATGTAATTTAAAAATATATACAATAATTACATAATATCTAATTTTATAAAAAATTTAAACACACACACACACACATATGTATATATATATATATATATATATATATATATATATATATATATATATATATATATATATATAATAAAACGTTAAATTAATAATAATTCATAATAAAATAAAAATAATAAATGTTGATGGGAAACTCCCGCCTGGTGCTGAGGTTAATTCACGAAAAAATTTATAATAACTCATTATCCTTAAGTAACGAGTATGGAAAATAATTTAATTAAAGTGAAAGGTTCACGGTTTCTGCTGTAATATCCGAGCCCTTAAAGAGCTGTGGGAATGGGATCTTGACGATTTATTAAATTAATTTGGAAAGTGGCCAGAGAGAAACACTTTAATAAGAATCAACAAAGTATAGAATACTACTATATAACAAAACTGTTAATAATAATAAAAAGCACAAAAATGTATATGTGAATTAAATACAGCATAATAATAAATTAAATGATGAAATTAAATGGCAAAAAATAACATATTTCAATTTAATATAGTGTAATAATTCACAGAACTACGCTTAAAAAGTAAAAAAAAAAAAAAAAAACTAAAGTAAATTATTTATAATATAAATGAAACTGTTAAATATCAGATTCAGGATAAAGCTACTAGATAAGTCATCAAATTAAATTAATTTTACTTATGGTTACTATAGTTTTATTACAGTTCATCTCAATCCAGTTAAACAATGATGAGGTTACCATGTAATAATTATGGTAAGTTTTCAAAAAAGACAATTTTTTGGTGTTACTCCAAATATCAAAATTAAACTATGTAATACAGCTTAACCTTGATTTAATATGGCATTTCTTCAAATATCACAGTTAAACTGTTGTTACATGCAAAAACTAACCGTAAACAACGTAAATGAAATAACCCCATAGCATACAGGAATCACCTCATATAGCAGATCTATACAGGTGGAGCTGGGGAGGGTGGAGGGTTTCTGAAGTGCGCTGTGGACTGCCACAGCAAATAAAAACCAGATATTTAAATACTGAGCAGTGAGCTCATTGGCTACTAATACAGGAGAAATCCAATCAGCTGTGCCATGTGATAGTGATGTCATTAGGTCAGTTGGAGTTAGACCTATTGTACTGTGCCATCTAGAATTTCATGCCAGAACTCTGTATTTGAACTATGGTTAGTTTAATAATAACTACTTTGCTTGTGTTTACTGTTTTACTCTAAATACCAATAGTAAACTATAATTACCATGCAAAGGCAATGATAAATGTCATCAGAATACAATTTGCATTGGTTTACTGTGGTATTAGTTCAAATATCAAATCTTTAGCATAACAGGGAAAACCTAACAGTAAACTTTAAAAATAAATACTATTTAACTGGGTTGACTATAATTTTACCCCAAATACCACAGTGGTAACGACACAAGAAACATGGTACATTTTCACAGAAGGTGAATTTACCTTTGTTTGCTATGGTTTTACCCCAAATACCAGTTAAACCGTGTTTATCATGCAAGAACTATAGTCAATTTCTAAAACACTACAGCTACCATGCCAAAATGTTCTAAAGATGTGGCTTCTAATGAAGATGCTGATATAATTGAGTTGATCAGCAGGTGGTTTGGTACAAAAGCAGCAAATAAAATCGATTCCTGCATCTAAGACACATGTTTGAGAGGAGACTTTCAATCATTTCCAGATGTGTCTCAACATGCCCATGAAGTGTATTGGAGTCTGAACTCATATACAGTCTTTCCTCTCACGAACACGTGCAAGCAACACCCATCTGAACACATCAACACCAGCAGGGCTGGGTTTCTATGGCAACTGTTAGAGCATCTCTTACAAGATGGTCAAGAGACCCAAACTCAACATGAGAGAGAGAGAGAGAGAGGGTAAGACAGAGTCACAAGTTGCCTTACACAAGTGTCCATGAGCATACTTCAGAATCTCAGCAGAAGTACTTTGATTTTGGATGCTGCTTGGCTCACATACTAATTAATGATTAATGTTTGAAAGTGAAGTGTAAAATAAATTATATAAATATTTTATTTGACTAAGTAATTACAGTAATATTTCAGTCTTTATATATTAATAATTGAATTAAAAAATAAGCAAAATAATAATGTTATTATTTAAATGTTGTTATTTGTTCAAATTTACATGGTTTCCAAAAACATTGTGGATGGAAACCTACTGTAGACAACCATCACATCTAAGATATAATGTGTACCAATAACCGGTTTTGTTTTGTTGTTTTTGTGTAAACAGATGCAGCACTGCTAATCCTATCTCATCTTTATTCACAGAAAACATCAAGTTTCTCTTTTGTCTGGACAATGTAAGTTTTGATATGTCATGTCTTTGTGTTCGCTAACTGACTCAATGATTCGCGGACCCGCTTTGAACTCCCGAAATGACTCAAATGATTCGCGATCCCCAAATGGACTCAAATGATTCGCGAATCCGCTGAGAACTCCCATAATGACTCAATTGATTCGCGAACCCACTACGAACTCTCGAACGGATTCAAATGATTCGCGATCCCCGAACTGACTCAAATGATTCGCGACCCCGCTTTGAACTCCCAAACTGATTCAAATGATTCGCGAACATGCTACGAACCCTGGAACTGATTCAAATGATAATGTTATTATTTGTTCAAATTTAAAGGGTTTCCAAAAACACTGTGAATGTAAACCGAGACAACCGTCCCGCTCGCTCCGTACTCCTGAACTGACTCAAACGTTTCTGGAAAAATGAGCGCCTGTCGCTTCTGTTATGAGCGCCCATACGGTGCGTCTACATTTGAAATAACGAACTTGAGAGCGCAAAAGACGTAATATGTGAACAGCCCCTTACTTATAGCCTTGTTTGCTGCTCTTTAATTTAATTCTTTGTAATTTATGTGAAATTATGTACCACAACTTAACAGTTTTGCTTTATGGATTATATTTTTTTATCTGTTGAACACCAGACATAAACAAAAAGATGTTTTAAACTTATTATTTTCATTAATTTAAAAAAAGTAAACAATTTGTTTGCATTAGCGCTAGCATATTCACGCAGCGCTGTCTCGCGAGTGCAGTGCACGTTTTTGAATTCCAACGGTCGAGAAGAGATTGATCCCCGTCTACTGATTTAAATTGATGGTCTGACAGAAATATTGTTGTGGTAAGTCAGAGAAATACATTTTTTTTTTAAAGTAATTTACTTTTTATAAGCTTTAAACCCATTAGTAATTAAGTTGTCAATGTTTGGTTTGTTGAATGGTTACTCTAATAAATCTATTTATACCATGGTTTGTCTGAATATTTGATTCTGATTGGCTAAAAGGGGTGCATTAAAATAATTAGATTCACAGGTAGATCCAGTCAGTGTAATTACAATTAAAGTTAAATGTGCTGCTGCAATCACATACATGCAAACAAAACACTTGCACACAAGATCGGAGATTAAAATAATGTGAACTGTGACATTTTGCATTTATTTTTTTTAAATAAATTTTTTAAAACCTCAGTTGCATTGCTTCACTGCCACTCATAAATCCTCTCCTGTGTTCTCATGGAGTAGTAAAGTGTCCATTGTAAGCATACTTCAGAATCTCAGCAGAAGTACTTTGATTTTGGATGCTGCTCTGCTCACATACTAATTAATGATTAATGTTTGAAAGTGAAGTGTAAAATAAATTATATAAATATTTTATTTGACTAAGTAATTACAGTAATATTTCAGTTTTTTTATATATTAATAATTTAATAAAAAAATAAGCAAAATAATAATGTTATTATTTAGATGTTGTTATTTGTTCAAATTTACATGGTTTCCAAAAACACTGTGAATGGAAACCTAGACAATCATCACATCTAAGATATAATGTGTACCAATAACCGGTTTTGTTTTGTTGTTTTTGTGTAAACAGATGCAGCACTGCTAATCTTACCATCTTTATTCACAGAAAACATCAAGTTTCTCTTCTGTCTGGACAATGTAAGTTTTGATATGTCATCTCTTTGTGTTCGCTAACTGACTCAATGATTCGCGGACCCGCTTTGAACTCCCGAAATGACTCAAATGATTCGCGAACCCACTACGAACTCCCGAACGTATTCAAATGATTCGCGATCCCCAAACTGACTCAAATGATTCGCGAATCTGCTGTAAACTCCCGAAATGACTCAAATGATTCGCGAACCCACTACGAACTCCCGAACGTATTCAAATGATTAGCGATCCCCAAACTGACTTAAATGATTCGCGAAACACGCTGTAAACTCCCGAAATGACTCAAATGATTCGCGAACCCACTACGAACTCCCGAACGTATTCAAATGATTAGCGATCCCCAAACTGACTCAAATGATTCGCGAATCCGCTGTGATCTCCCGAAATGACTCAAATGATTCGCGATCCCCGAACTGACTCAAGTGATTCGCGAAACCCGCTCCGAACTGCCGAACTGATTCAAATGAGTCGCGAATCCGCTTTGAACTCCCGAACTGATTCAAATGAACAACTTAACAGTTTTGCTTTATGGATTATATTTTTTATCTGTTGAACACCAGACATAAACAAAAATAAGTTTTAAACTCATTATTTTCATTAATTTTAAAAAAAGTAAACAATTTGTTTGCATTTGCGCTAGCATATTCACGCAGCGCTGTCTCGGGAGTGCAGTGTACGTTTTTGAATTCCAACGGTCGAGAAGAGATTGATCCCCGTCTGCTGATTTAAATTGATGGTCTGACAGAAATATTGTTGTGGTAAGTCAGAGAAATACATTCTTTTTAAAGTAATTTACTTTTTATAAGCTTTAAACCCATTAGTAATTAAGTTGTCAATGTTTCTACAGCGGATTTACACTAAAACATGAAAGAGACTGAACCGCGACAGTGTCACAAGTTGCCTTACATCCATACGTTTTGTTTTGCTTGTTGCAAACTGTTAAATTAAGAGTTTTCCGATCCTAAGCTTAGAAAAAAAGATGCAAGACTTCAAACTTTCCAGTACTCCTGTGTACTGATAATCCGGGTTCCACCCAGTCCCAGGAGGTTTGTCTGTTTTATCCTTCTTCACTAAAATGTCTTAAAATTGCTTGGTTATTGACCAGTAATGCTAAGAGATTGTATATATACAATAGGAATTGTGTTATTTACTACTTTTTTCAGATTATATTAAACCTGGAAAATATTGGAGAAGATCAATTAAGTTTTCAGGAGCACATTACTGTGATAAATGCTGAACTATGTAAAAGACAACCTGACTACACCAACATATCAAAAATCGAATGAGATGCGCTCTTTTTAAAAGGGTTGATTTAATGACAAAATCAACATGAGAGGTCATGGACATGTTCCCATTTCTTCGGGTTCCACAAATTGTGAGTATTTGTTTTTAGTGTTGTTTCCTTTCAGTTTAGTATTTCCACTGAATTTTCAATTTTTTATTGTTTGAATAAAAAGTTAAAATTGCTTTAATGAATTTTTCTTTCTTTTTTTGGTAGCTGCTGCATGAAGTGAAGATGCGGGTTGGGAAGGACCTTCATCTTAATCTAGAGACTGCTCTTCAAGTTAAATTAAATTAAATTAAATTTATGCATTTAGCAGACGCGACTTACAGTGCATTCAGGCTATCAATGTTTTACCTATCAAGTGTTCCTGGGGAATCGAACCCCCAACCCCACAATGCTCTACCAATTGAGCTACAGGAACACTACTGTCTACTTTAGCAAATCGACACAAACGCAAAAAGTGTTCTATTTTTCCTTAACACAACCATTAGTTGCTTGGTTTGTTGAATGGTTACTCTAATAAATCTATTTATACCATGGTTTGTCTGAATATTTGATTCTGATTGGCTAAAAGGGGTGCATTAAAATAATTTGATTCACAGGTAGATTCAGTCAGTGTAATTACAATTAAAGTTAAATGTGCTGCTGCAATGACATACATGCAAACAAAACACTTGCACACGAGATCGGAGATTAAAATAATGTGAACTGTGACATTTTGCATTTATTTTTTTAAATAAATTTTTTACAACCTCAGTCGCATTGCTTCACTGCCACTCATAAATCCTCTCCTGTGTTCTCATGGAGTAGTAAAGTGTCTATGAGCATACTTTAGAATCTCAGCAGAAGTACTTTGATTTGGGATGCTGCTTGCCTCGTATACTAATTAATGATTAATGTTTGAAAGTGAAGTGTAAAATAAATTATATAAATATTTTATTTGACTAAGTAATTACAGTAATATTTCAGTCTTTATATATTAATAATTGAATTAAAAAATAAGCAAAATAATAATATTATTTAGATGTTGTTATTTGTTCAAATTTACATGGTTTCCAAAAACATTGTGAATGGAAACCTACTGTAGACAACCATCACATCTAAGATATAATGTGTACCAATAACCTGTTTTGTTGTTTTTGTGTAAACATATGCAGCACTGCTAATCTTACCATCTTTATTCACAGAAAACATCAAGTTTCTCTTCTATATGGACAATGTAAGTTTTGATATGTCATGTCTTTGTGTTCGCTAACTGACTCAATGATTCGCGGACCCGCTTTGAACTCCCGAAATGACTCAAATGATTTGCGAACCCACTACGAACTCCCGAACGTATTCAAATGATTCGCGATCCCCAAACTGACTCAAATGATTCGCGAAATCCGCTGTGAACTCCCGAAATTAATCAAATGATTCGCGAAACAGATGCAGCACTGCTACCATCTTTATTCACAGAAAACATCAAGTTTCTCTTCTGTCTGGACAATGTAAGTTTTGATATGTCATGTCTTTGTGTTTGCTAACTGACTCAATGATTCGCGGACCCGCTGAGAACTCCCGAAATGACTCAAATGATTCGCGAACCCACTACGAACACCCGAACGTATTCAAATGATTCGCGATCCCCAAACTGACTCAAATGATTCGCGAATCCGCTGAGAACTCCCGAAATGACTCAATTGATTCGCGAACCCACTACGAACACCCGAACGTATTCAAATGATTCGCGATCCCCAAACTGACTCAAATGATTCGCGAACCCGCTTTGAACTCCCGAAATGATTCAAATGATTCGCAAACCCGCTTTGAACCCCGGAACTGATTCAAATGATAATGTTATTATTTGTTCAAATTTAAAGGGTTTCCAAAAACACTGTGAATGTAAACCGAGACAACCGTCCCGCTCGCTCCGTACTCCCGAACTGACTCAAACGTTTCTGGAAAAATGAGCGCCTGTCGCTTCTGTTATGAGCGCCCATAAGGTGCGCCTACATTTGAAATAACGAACTTGAGAGCGCAAAAGACGTAATATGTGAACAGCCCCTTACTTATAGCCTTGTTTGCTGCTCTTTAATTTAATTCTTTGTAATTTATGTGAAATTATGTACCACAACTTAACAGTTTTGCTTTATGGATTATATTTTTTATCTGTTGAACACCAGACATAAACAAAAAGAAGTTTTAAACTTATTATTTTCATTAATTTTAAAAAAGTAAACAATTTGTTTGCATTAGCGCTAGCATATTCACGCAGCGCTGTCTCGGGAGTGCAGTGCACGTTTTTGAATTCCAACGGTCGAGAAGAGATTGATCCCAATCTACTGATTTAAATTGATGGTCTGACAGAAATATTGTTGTGGTAAGTCAGAGAAATACATTCTTTTTAAAGTAATTTACTTTTTATAAGCTTTAAACCCATTAGTAATTAAGTTGTCAATGTTTCTGCAGCGGATTTACACTAAAACACGAAAGAGCCTGAACCTGCGACAGTGTCACAAGTTGCCTTACATCCATAAGTTTTGTTGTGCTAGTTGCAAACTGTTAAATTAAGAGTTTTCCTTAATTTTTTTTTTTTGTTTGAATAAAAAGTTAAAATTGTTTTAATGAATTTTTCTTTCTTTTTTTGGTAGCTGCTGCATGAAGTGAAGATGCGGTTTGGGAAGGACCTTCATCTTAATCTAGAGACTGCTCTTCAAGTTAAATTAAATGTATACATTTAGCAGACGCGACTTACATTTAGGCTATCAATTTTTTACCTATCAAGTGTTCCTGGGGAATCGAACCCCCAACCCCACAATGCTCTACCTTGAGCTACAGGAACACTACTGTCTACTTTAGCAAATCGACACAAACGCAAAAAGTGTTCTATTTTTCCTTAACACAACCATTAGTTGCTTGGTTTGTTGAATGGTTACTCTAATAAATCTATTTATACCATGGTTTGTCTGAATATTTGATTCTGATTGGCTAAAAGGGGTGCATTAAAATAATTTGATTCACAGGTAGATTCAGTCAGTGTAATTACAATTAAAATTAAATGTGCTGCTGCAATGACATACATGCAAAAAAAACACTTGCACACGAGATCGGAGATTAAAATAATGTGAACTGTGACATTTTGCATTTATTTCTTTAAATAAATTTTTTACAACCTCAGTTGCATTGCTTCACTGCCACTCATAAATCCTCTCCTGTGTTCTCATGGAGTAGTAAAGTGTCCATTGTGAGCATACTTCAGAATCT
This sequence comes from Carassius gibelio, assembly GCF_023724105.1. Taxonomy (NCBI): domain Eukaryota; kingdom Metazoa; phylum Chordata; class Actinopteri; order Cypriniformes; family Cyprinidae; genus Carassius; species Carassius gibelio. Next base: position 2,464,509 of record NC_068392.1, read on the forward strand.
CAGCAGAAGTACTTTGATTTTGGATGCTGCTTGGCTCACATACTAATTAATGATTAATGTTTGAAAGTGAAGTGTAAAATAAATTATATAAATATTTTATTTGACTAAGTAATTACAGTAATATTTCAGTCTTTATATATTAATAATTTAATAAAAAAATAAGCAAAATAATAATGTTATTATTTAGATGTTGTTATTTGTTCAAATTTACATGGTTTCCAAAAACACTGTGAATGGAAACCTAGACAACCATCACATCTAAGATATAATGTGTACCAATAACCGGTTTTGTCGTTTTTGTGTAAACATATGCAGCACTGCTAATCTTACCATCTTTATTCACAGAAAACATCAAGTTTCTCTTCTGTCTGGACAATGTAAGTTTTGATATGTCATCTCTTTGTGTTCGCTAACTGACTCAATGATTCGCGGACCCGCTTTGAACTCCCGAAATGACTCAAATGATTCGCGAACCCACTACGAACTCCCGAACGTATTCAAATGATTCGCGATCCCCAAACTGACTCAAATGATTCGCGAATCCGCTGTAAACTCCCGAAATGACTCAAATGATTCGCGAACCCACTACGAACTCCCGAACGTATTCAAATGATTAGCGATTCCCATACTGACTCAAATGATTCGCGAAACCCGCTGTAAACTCCCGAAATGACTCAAATGATTCGCGAACCCACTACGAACTCCCGAACGTATTCAAATGATTAGCGATCCCCAAACTGACTCAAATGATTCGCGAATCCGCTGTGATCTCCCGAAATGACTCAAATGATTCGCGATCCCCGAACTGACTCAAGTGATTCGCGAAACCCGCTCCGAACTGCCGAACTGATTCAAATGAGTCGCGAATCCGCTTTGAACTCCCGAACTGATTCAAATGAACAACTTAACAGTTTTGCTTTATGGATTATATTTTTTATCTGTTGAACACCAGACATAAACAAAAAGAAGTTTTAAACTCATTATTTTCATTAATTTTAAAAAAGTAAACAATTTGTCTGCATTTGCACTAGCATATTCACGCAGCGCTGTCTCGCGAGTGCAGTGTACGTTTTTGAATTCCAACGGTCGAGAAGAGATTGATCCCCGTCTGCTGATTTAAATTGATGGTCTGACAGAAATATTGTTCTGGTAAGTCAGAGAAATACATTCTTTTTGAAGTAATTTACTTTTTATTATCCTTAAACCCATTAGTAATTAAGTTGTCAATGTTTCTACAGCGGATTTACACTAAAACACGAAAGAGCCTGAACCGCGACAGTGTCACAAGTTGCCTTACATCCATAAGTTTTGTTGTGCTTGTTGCAAACTGTTAAATTAAGAGTTTTCCGATCCTAAGCTTAGAAAAAAAGATGCAAGACTTCAAACTTTCCAGTACTCCTGTGTACTGATAATCCGGTTTCCACCCAGTCCCAGGAGGTTTGTCTGTTTTATCCTTCTTCACTAAAATGTCTTAAAATTGCTTGGTTATTGACCAGTAATGCTAGGAGATTGTATATATACAATAGGAATTGTGTTATTTACTACTTTTTCAGATTATATTAAACCTGGAAAATATTGGAGAAGATCAATTAAGTTTTCAGGAGCACATTACTGTGATAAATGCTGAACTATGTAAAAGACAACCTGACTACACCAACATATCAAAAATCGAATGAGATGCGCTCTTTTTAAAAGGGTTGATTTAATGACAAAATCAACATGAGAGGTCATGGACATGTTCCCATTTCTTCGGGTTCCACAAATTGTGAGTATTTGTTTTTAGTGTTGTTTCCTTTGAGTTTAGTATTTCCACTGCATTTTCAATTTTTTTGTTTTTTTTGTTTGAATAAAAAGTAAAAATTGTTCTAATTAATTTTTCTTTCTTTTTTTGGTAGCTGCTGCATGAAGTGAAGATGCGGTTTGGGAAGGACCTTCATCTTAATCTAGAGACTGCTCTTCAAGTTAAATTAAATTAAATGAAATTTATGCATTTAGCAGACGCGACTTACAGTGCATTCAGGCTATAAATTTTTTACCTATCAAGTGTTCCTGGGGAATCGAACCCCCAACCCCACAATGCTCTACCAATTGAGCTACAGGAACACTACTGTCTACTTTATCAAATCGACACAAACGCAAAAAGTGTTCTATTTTTCCTTAACACAACCATTAGTTGCTTGGTTTGTTGAATGGTTACTCTAATAAATCTATTTATACCATGGTTTGTCTGAATATTTGATTCTGATTGGCTAAAAGGGGTGCTTTAAAATAATTTGATTCACAGGTAGATCCAGTCAGTGTAATTACAAAGAAAGTTAAATGTGCTGCTGCAATGACATACATGCAAACAAAACACTTGCACACGAGATCGGAGATTAAAATAATGTGAACTGTGACATTTTACATTTATTTTTTTAAATACATTTTTTAAAACCTGTCGCATAGCTTCACTGCCACTCATAAATCCTCTCCTGTGTTCTCATGGAGTAGTAAAGTGTCCATGAGCATACTTCAGAATCTCAGAAGAAGTACTTTGATTTTGGATGCTGCTTGGCTCACATACTAATTAATGATTAATGTTTGAAAGTGAAGTGTAAAATAAATCATATAAATATTTTATTTGACTAAGTAATTACAGTAATATTTCAGTCTTTATATATTAATAATTGAATTAAAAAATGAGCAAAATAATAATGTTATTATTTAGATGTTGTTATTTGTTCAAATTTACATGGTTTCCAAAAACACTGTGAATGGAAACCTAGACAACCATCACATCTAAGATATAATGTGTACCAATAACCTGTTTTGTTTTGTTGTTTTTGTGTAAACAGATGCAGCACTGCTAATCTTACCATCTTTATTCACAGAAAACATCAAGTTCATCTTCTGTCTGGACAATGTAAGTTTTGATATGTCATCTCTTTGTGTTCGCTAACTGACTCAATGATTCGCGGACCCGCTTTGAACTCCCGAAATGACTCAAATGATTCGCGAACCCACTACGAACTCCCGAACGTATTCAAATGATTCGCGATCCCCAAACTGACTCAAATGATTCGCGAACCCACTACGAACTCCCGAACGTATTCAAATGATTCGCGATCCCCAAACTGACTCAAATGATTCGCGAATCGGCTGTGATCTCCCGAAATGACTCAAATGAGTCGCGATCCCCGAACTGACTCAAGTGATTCGCGAAACCCACTCCGAACTGCCGAACTGATTCAAATGAGTCGCGAACCCGCTTTGAACTCCCGAACTAATTCAAATGATTTGCGAACGCGCTACGAACCCCGGAACTGATTCAAATGATAATGTTATTATTTAGATGTTGTTATTTGTTCAAATTTAAAGGGTTTCCAAAAACACTGTGAATGTAAACCGAGACAAACGTCCCGCTCGCTCCGTACTCCCGAACTGACTCAAACGTTTCTGGAAAAATGAGCGCCTGTCACTTCCATTATGAGCACCCATACGGTGTGCCTACATTTGAAATAACGAACTTGAGAGTGCAAAAGACCTGATATGTGAACAGCCGCTTACTTATAGCCTTGTTTGCTGCTCTTTAATTTAATTCTTTGTCATTTATGTGAAATTATGTACCACAACTTAACAGTTTTGCTTTATGGATTATATTTTTTTATCTGTTGAACACCAGACATAAACAAAAAGAAGTTTTAAACTCATTATTTTCATTAATTTAAAAAAAGTAAACAATTTGTCTGCATTTGCGCTAGCATATTCACGCAGCGCTGTCTCGGGAGTGCAGTGCACGTTTTTGAATTCCAATGGTCGAGAAGAGATTTAACCCCGTCTGCTGATTTAAATTGATGGTCTGACAGAAATATTGTTGTGGTAAGTCAGAGAAATACATTCTTTTTGAAGTAATTTACTTTTTATAAGCTTTAAACCCATTAGTAATTAAGTTGTCAATGTTTCTACAGCGGATTTACACTAAAACATGAAAGAGCCTGAACCGCGACAGTGTCACAAGTTGCCTTACATCCATAAGTTTTGTTGTGCTTGTTGCAAACTGTTAAATTAAGAGTTTTCCGATCCTAAGCTTAGAAAAAAAGATGCAAGACTTCAAACTTTCCAGTACTCCTGTGTACTGATAATCCGGGTTCCACCCAGTCCCAGGAGGTTTTGTCTGTTTTATCCTTCTTCACTAAAATGTCTTAAAATTGCTTGGTTATTGACCAGTAATGCTAGGAGATTGTATATATACAATAGGAATTTTGTTATTTACTACTTTTTCAGATTATATTAAACCTGGAAAATATTGGAGAAGATCAATTAAGTTTTCAGGAGCACATTACTGTGAGAAATGCTGAACTATGTAAAAGACAACCTGACTACACCAACATATCAAAAATCTAATGAGATGCGCTCTTTTTAAAAGGGTTGATTTAATGACAAAATCAACATGAGAGGTCATGGACATGTTCCCATTTCTTCGGGTTCCACAAATTGTGAGTATTTGTTTTTAGTGTTGTTTCCTTTGAATTTAGTATTTCCACTGCATTTTAATTTATTTATTTTTTTTTTTGAATAAAAAGTTAAAATTGTTTTAATTAATTTTTCTTTCTTTTTTTGGTAGCTGCTGCATGAAGTGAAGATGCGGTTTGGGAAGGACCTTCATCTTAATCTAGAGAATGCTCTTCAAGTTAAATTAAATTAAATAAAATGTATGCATTTAGCAGACGCGACTTACAGTGCAATCAGGCTATCAATTTTTTACCTATCAAGTGTTCCTGGGGAATCGAACCCCCAACCCCACAATGCTCTACCAATTGAGCTACAGGAACACTACTGTCTACTTTAGCAAATCGACACAAACGCAAAAAGTGTTCTATTTTTCCTTAACACAACCATTAGTTGCTTGGTTTGTTGAATGGTTACTCTAATAAATCTATTTATACCATGGTTTGTCTGAATATTTGATTCTGATTGGCTAAAAGGGGTGCATTAAAATAATTTGATTCACAGGTAGATTCAGTCAGTGTAATTACAATTAAAGTTAAATGTGCTGCTGCAATGACATACATGCAAACAAAACACTTGCACACGAGATCGGAGATTAAAATAATGTGAACTGTGACATTTTGCATTTATTTTTTTAAATAAATTTTTTACAACCTCAGTCGCATTGCTTCACTGCCACTCATAAATCCTCTCCTGTGTTCTCATGGAGTAGTAAAGTGTCTATGAGCATACTTTAGAATCTCAGCAGAAGTACTTTGATTTGGGATGCTGCTTGCCTCGTATACTAATTAATGATTAATGTTTGAAAGTGAAGTGTAAAATAAATTATATAAATATTTTATTTGACTAAGTAATTACAGTAATATTTCAGTCTTTATATATTAATAATTGAATTAAAAAATAAGCAAAATAATAATATTATTTAGATGTTGTTATTTGTTCAAATTTACATGGTTTCCAAAAACATTGTGAATGGAAACCTACTGTAGACAACCATCACATCTAAGATATAATGTGTACCAATAACCTGTTTTGTTGTTTTTGTGTAAACATATGCAGCACTGCTAATCTTACCATCTTTATTCACAGAAAACATCAAGTTTCTCTTCTATATGGACAATGTAAGTTTTGATATGTCATGTCTTTGTGTTCGCTAACTGACTCAATGATTCGCGGACCCGCTTTGAACTCCCGAAATGACTCAAATGATTTGCGAACCCACTACGAACTCCCGAACGTATTCAAATGATGCGCGATCCCCAAACTGACTCAAATGATTCGCGAATCCGCTGTGAACTCCCGAAATTAATCAAATGATTCGCGAAACAGATGCAGCACTGCTAATCCTACCATCTTTATTCACAGAAAACATCAAGTTTCTCTTCTGTCTGGACAATGTAAGTTTTGATATGTCATGTCTTTGTGTTTGCTAACTGACTCAATGATTCGCGGACCCGCTGAGAACTCCCGAAATGACTCAAATGATTCGCGAACCCACTACGAACACCCGAACGTATTCAAATGATTCGCGATCCCCAAACTGACTCAAATGATTCGCGAATCCGCTGAGAACTCCCGAAATGACTCAATTGATTCGCGAACCCACTACGAACACCCGAACGTATTCAAATGATTCGCGATCCCCAAACTGACCCAAATGATTCGCGAACCCGCTTTGAACTCCCGAAATGATTCAAATGATTCGCAAACCCGCTTTGAACCCCGGAACTGATTCAAATGATAATGTTATTATTTGTTCAAATTTAAAGGGTTTCCAAAAACACTGTGAATGTAAACCGAGACAACCGTCCCGCTCGCTCCGTACTCCCGAACTGACTCAAACGTTTCTGGAAAAATGAGCGCCTGTCGCTTCTGTTATGAGCGCCCATAAGGTGCGCCTACATTTGAAATAACGAACTTGAGAGCGCAAAAGACGTAATATGTGAACAGCCCCTTACTTATAGCCTTGTTTGCTGCTCTTTAATTTAATTCTTTGTAATTTATGTGAAATTATGTACCACAACTTAACAGTTTTGCTTTATGGATTATATTTTTTATCTGTTGAACACCAGACATAAACAAAAAGAAGTTTTAAACTTATTATTTTCATTAATTTTAAAAAAGTAAACAATTTGTTTGCATTAGCGCTAGCATATTCACGCAGCGCTGTCTCGGGAGTGCAGTGCACGTTTTTGAATTCCAACGGTCGAGAAGAGATTGATCCCAATCTACTGATTTAAATTGATGGTCTGACAGAAATATTGTTGTGGTAAGTCAGAGAAATACATTCTTTTTAAAGTAATTTACTTTTTATAAGCTTTAAACCCATTAGTAATTAAGTTGTCAATGTTTCTGCAGCGGATTTACACTAAAACACGAAAGAGCCTGAACCTGCGACAGTGTCACAAGTTGCCTTACATCCATAAGTTTTGTTGTGCTAGTTGCAAACTGTTAAATTAAGAGTTTTCCTTAATTTTTTTTTTTTGTTTGAATAAAAAGTTAAAATTGTTTTAATGAATTTTTCTTTCTTTTTTTGGTAGCTGCTGCATGAAGTGAAGATGCGGTTTGGGAAGGACCTTCATCTTAATCTAGAGACTGCTCTTCAAGTTAAATTAAATGTATACATTTAGCAGACGCGACTTACATTTAGGCTATCAATTTTTTACCTATCAAGTGTTCCTGGGGAATCGAACCCCCAACCCCACAATGCTCTACCTTGAGCTACAGGAACACTACTGTCTACTTTAGCAAATCGACACAAACGCAAAAAGTGTTCTATTTTTCCTTAACACAACCATTAGTTGCTTGGTTTGTTGAATGGTTACTCTAATAAATCTATTTATACCATGGTTTGTCTGAATATTTGATTCTGATTGGCTAAAAGGGGTGCATTAAAATAATTTGATTCACAGGTAGATTCAGTCAGTGTAATTACAATTAAAATTAAATGTGCTGCTGCAATGACATACATGCAAAAAAAACACTTGCACACGAGATCGGAGATTAAAATAATGTGAACTGTGACATTTTGCATTTATTTCTTTAAATAAATTTTTTACAACCTCAGTCGCATTGCTACACTGCCACTCATAAATCCTCTCCTGTGTTCTCATGGAGTAGTAAAGTGTCCATTGTGAGCATACTTCAGAATCTCAGCAGAAGTACTTTGATTTTGGATGCTGCTTGGCTCACATACTAATTAATGATTAATGTTTGAAAGTGAAGTGTAAAATAAATTATATAAATATTTTATTTGACTAAGTAATTACAGTAATATTTCAGTCTTTATATATTAATAATTTAATAAAAAAATAAGCAAAATAATAATGTTATTATTTAGATGTTGTTATTTGTTCAAATTTACATGGTTTCCAAAAACACTGTGAATGGAAACCTAGACAACCATCACATCTAAGATATAATGTGTACCAATAACCGGTTTTGTCGTTTTTGTGTAAACATATGCAGCACTGCTAATCTTACCATCTTTATTCACAGAAAACATCAAGTTTCTCTTCTGTCTGGACAATGTAAGTTTTGATATGTCATCTCTTTGTGTTCGCTAACTGACTCAATGATTCGCGGACCCGCTTTGAACTCCCGAAATGACTCAAATGATTCGCGAACCCACTACGAACTCCCGAACGTATTCAAATGATTCGCGATCCCCAAACTGACTCAAATGATTCGCGAATCCGCTGTAAACTCCCGAAATGACTCAAATGATTCGCGAACCCACTACGAACTCCCGAACGTATTCAAATGATTAGCGATTCCCATACTGACTCAAATGATTCGCGAAACCCGCTGTAAACTCCCGAAATGACTCAAATGATTCGCGAACCCACTACGAACTCCCGAACGTATTCAAATGATTAGCGATCCCCAAACTGACTCAAATGATTCGCGAATCCGCTGTGATCTCCCGAAATGACTCAAATGATTCGCGATCCCCGAACTGACTCAAGTGATTCGCGAAACCCGCTCCGAACTGCCGAACTGATTCAAATGAGTCGCGAATCCGCTTTGAACTCCCGAACTGATTCAAATGAACAACTTAACAGTTTTGCTTTATGGATTATATTTTTTATCTGTTGAACACCAGACATAAACAAAAAGAAGTTTTAAACTCATTATTTTCATTAATTTTAAAAAAGTAAACAATTTGTCTGCATTTGCACTAGCATATTCACGCAGCGCTGTCTCGCGAGTGCAGTGCACGTTTTTGAATTCCAACGGTCGAGAAGAGATTGATCCCCGTCTGCTGATTTAAATTGATGGTCTGACAGAAATATTGTTCTGGTAAGTCAGAGAAATACATTCTTTTTGAAGTAATTTACTTTTTATTATCCTTCCCACCCAGCACCAGACGTCATTTGGACGTCGTTTTCTGGTCTAAATCAAGTCGGCCCGTCATGGCCATCTTTTAGACCAAAAAGCGACGTTGAAAATTGGTCTTCATTTGGTCCGTCGGATTTGGTCCAAATTAAGCCCAAAAAGCGACGTTGAAAATTGGTCTTCGTTTGGTCCGTCGGATTTGGTCCAAATTAAGCCCAAAAAGCGACATTTAACGTCTTTTTTTTTTTTTTTTTTTTTTTAATTTAGCCCAAAAATAGATGTAAATGGGCTTTAGTCCAAATTTAGCAGAAAAAAAAACTTTTATTTCGCACCACAAAGCCATTAACATAAACTAGTGAAGAAATTAGACATCATGTCTGATCGCACTGTTAAATATATTTAAATATATTTTGAAAACACTTGATGGTCACGCGCTGTACTGGAGTCACCATGGAAACGGGGCTCAGCTCAACCGTCAAGCAGCTGAATGGACGCTGTCTCTCATGGTTGTTTTCACTAATTTCAGGTAAGTTTAATCCCTAAATTACACAAATGTTACATAAAAGTGTCCCTGAAACTTTCTTTCATGTAAATGACACGCTTTCGTTGAAAATGTAGTTTATAGAAATGGTCAGTGTCTTCATGAAAAGTCCGTTAGCATCTCAACTGTAATGCTAACTACAAGAGGTAACTTTATGTGCATTTTTCACAATATATTTCGCCTACATCAGCATGAATCTGTAATTTTCTTATATATGTGTGTGTTTATATAATATTTTCATAATGTGTGTGTGTGTGTGTGTGTGTGTTTGTTTGCATGTTAGTTATTTTGATGTCCACACTGTAAGAGTATTAATCGATTAGTAAACCTAAAACTTTAAATTCTGTTATTATTCTTTTAATTTTTTTGTATAATCTGTAAATTAATTTTCTTTTCTGCATTTCACCTCTGCTATAGTTTATTTATAATAAACATGGCATTGTATAATAAATATTGTTGGCTTAGACAGATTGACAGAATGACAGATTGTTTATGTTCTAGATTCTTCCATGCTGATGGCCGTGCCTGTATCCAGCTGAAGAACATTTTTAGACATTATGAAACATATAACTAGTAAGTAATACCTCAGACATACACTATTATTCAAACGTTTAAGGGTCAGATTTATCATGTATTTACATTTACATTTATTCATTTAGCAGACTCTTTTATCCAAAGCGACTTACAGATTAAGACAGTGGAAGCAATCAAAAACAAGAGCAATGATATATAAGCAATGTTATAGTGCTATAACAAGTCTCAGTTAGCTTAACACGGTACACATAGCATGGGATTTTAAATAATATAATAAATAAAGAGAAAACAGAATTAAAAAAAAGAGTAGAACAAGCTAGTTAGAGGTCTTTACTCGTACACACACACATACAATTGCATAATAAATGTAAAGAAAATATAATACAAAAAGATTAGAAAGGTAGTTAGATTTTTTTTAAGAATAGAATTAGAATAGTGAGTGTTAAAGTTAGAGGATCAAATAAAGGTGGAAGAGAAATAGAAAATATTATTTAAAAATGTATTTAAAATAAATCTTTTATGCTCACCACTGCTGCATTTATTTGATTAAAATACAGTAAAATAGTAATATTTGAAATTTCTAGGGGTGTCCTTGACTAAGGTTTTTCATAGTTGAATCAGAATTTTTGAATCTTGCCGATATTCGACTGATAGTCTAATCATATGTTTGGGGGCAGAATACATTGAGTCAAGTCTGACATTCGACAGTCATAATTACTGATCTTAATACACTGGTAAAATGTGTTATGAACACCTCGCAGATATAAACGGGGTAAATAATAGTTCATCATTGATGGATCTTTTCTATTTCAGAGACTGAAAATCATTGATAAACCACAAGGTAATTGTGAATAAACTTATTGCAAGAGGAATAATAAGAAGAAAAGAAAATGCATGTGTGATTTAATATTGCTTCTTATTTTTCAATGTTGAAAGTTCTTTCTTCTCATCTTTGTGCATTTTCAGATGTTGTGCATATTTATGGATCAAATTATTTAACGTTGTTTAACTTTTTAACATTATAATATTGGTTGTCTTCTCTTTTTTCATAATTAAGCTCCAACCCCAGTTAAGCAGACCTGAGCAGCTGATCAAGGATCAGCAGAAACTCTGCAGAACGGTGGTCCTCCAGCCCAGGACTGGACACCAGGGTTGTAAGTCATTCTGTCTCTTTATAGTGAATGTTCAGAACATATTGCAGGAGATCTCAACATTGTCTCTCAAGGTCCACTTACATGCAGAGTTTTGCACCAACCTAGTGCAGTGCACCTGAACACATTAATCAAGGTCTTCAGTTTTACTAACTATAAGTCACAAACAGGTGAGTTTGATCAGGTGTGGACGTAAACACTGGGTGTGTTTCACTCAGGTCCGTTGCTCAGTACTCAGTGGTGAAGGGCTGCCTCAATCACTATTTTCATTTTACGGTGCACTGATAATTCGCTATAAGAAAACACGTAATAGATTTTAAAACACAAACCAATAATATATTTCAGCATAAACATATCACTAGACAGGTAATGTCTAATCTAGTAAACATTTCCAATTAATTTATTAATTAAATCTTGCACATACATGTAATAAAGTATTCATCATAATGTGCTGTAAATAGCATTAAAGTAAGATATCAGTTTTATTGTTGTGCATTAATGTCAGTAGTGATGTTGTACAATTAAGGACAGAGATAGTCACCAGTGTATAGTGAGCCACAGTGCTTACCAGTACCTACATTTGTGTACACAATATATTCACAACTTGGCAAACTGTGAAGCTGATTGAGACGTAAACTCTGCATGACAGTGGACCTTAATCCAAGCATATGTCTCTGTACTAAAGTAATGGGAGTTAACAGATCAGGGTGTTTTTAGACCATGATACCTGATTGGCTGACATCATAGTGACGGTAGGTTTAGGGTGGGGTTTAGGTAAGGGGGATCATTTTGATTGCATGATTTAGAAACACCCAGCAGTTTGAAAACACCCACAAAGTCATAAACGCCCACTTTTACTCTGCAGAGACCTAAGTCTCACCTTAATGGCCAGAGCTGACAACCCCTGACATACTGATTAGTTAATAATCCCTCATAAAGAATGAGTACACTTTAATTTGTACATTTTGGACAAACATTGTTTTTTTATTATTAATTTACATTTTAGTTACGGTTTTCTTTCTCACTTTAGATGCTGCAGAAAAAAGAGCGAGGCTAAAGCATTCAAAGTGGAAACATCTGCCGTGGCTCATTAATCCAGAATTGGGATGGAGGAAGGAGCAGAAGAAGCAGAAGATCAGAGATCAGGCAGAGATCTACTGGTGCCCCTGTGTGTTAGTTTAACCAAAGATTTTCCTCACTCACCTTTATGTTGTTCCAAACCAGACTTTTGTTCATCCTTGAAACATAAATGCGGAACTTTTTAATGAAATCTGAGATTATTTTCTTTATATAAAATAACACATTCACACAAGCACCATGATGCATCAGTGTTGCATTGGCGTGAGAGCTGGCGCTTTTGGTGCTTTTGTGAAAATCCATTGGGGAGTCATAATTTCTGAATAGATTATTTTTGCTGTTGTTATTGTTTGTTTGTTTTTTTTTGTACACAAGGCATCTGTTAAAAAAATATCTTAATTTGTGTTCTGCACAAAAGGGTGTTATGGGTTTGGGGCAACATGAGGGTAAGTAATTAATGACAGAATTAAAATTTTTGGTTGTTCTAATGTGGTTATAATTGGTCATAGTTTATTTGTCTTGAAAAAATATATTTATACAGAAACATGGATTAATTTGATAAGTTTATAGTAAAGCCTTTTAAATTGATAAAAAAAAAAAAATCTAAATAAATACTACTCTTTTGCAAGGTCTATTAAAAAAATATGGACAAATGTAATGGTTTCCACAAAATATTTGGCAGCACAACGGTTTTAAACTGATAATAATCAGAAATGTTTCTTGAGCAGCAAATCAGTATATTATAATGATTTCTGAAGATCATGTAATACTGAAGACTGAAGTAATTGTGTTAAAAATTTCAGTTTACAGGCATAAATTACATTCTACAATGCATCCACATAGAAAACAATTATTTCTGTAGTTATATTTCACAATATTACAGTTTTTACGGTCTGTTTAATCAAAAGAAGCTTAAGATGTGATCAAGATTTTACATGAAAGATGTAATGTGTCAATAAATGTGTCAATATACTGTGAATTGTCTTATTTTCACTAATTAGGAATATGACAAATAATTAATGGTTGTAATTAGGTCTGGAAAAGACGTCTTTTCACCGTTCACTATTCAACCACATTTAAACGTAATTTGGACGTCTATTTATAGACGTCTTTTTGACGACCTGAAAAAGACGTCGTTTCACCTTTCACTTTTCAACCACATTTAAACGTAATTTGGACGTCTATTTATAGACGTCTTTTTGACGACATGAAAAAGACGTCGTTTCACCTTTCACTTTTCAACTAAATTTTAACGTTGTTTAGACGACTGCCAATGACGTCTTTTCGACGTCTTTTCAACGAGTTTTTGCTGGGTGGGTTAAACCCATTAGTAATTAAGTTGTCAATGTTTCTACAGCGGATTTACACTAAAACACGAAAGAGCCTGAACCGCGACAGTGTCACAAGTTGCCTTACATCCATAAGTTTTGTTGTGCTTGTTGCAAACTGTTAAATTAAGAGTTTTCCGATCCTAAGCTTAGAAAAAAAGATGCAAGACTTCAAACTTTCCAGTACTCCTGTGTACTGATAATCCGGTTTCCACCCAGTCCCAGGAGGTTTGTCTGTTTTATCCTTCTTCACTAAAATGTCTTAAAATTGCTTGGTTATTGACCAGTAATGCTAGGAGATTGTATATATACAATAGGAATTGTGTTATTTACTACTTTTTCAGATTATATTAAACCTGGAAAATATTGGAGAAGATCAATTAAGTTTTCAGGAGCACATTACTGTGATAAATGCTGAACTATGTAAAAGACAACCTGACTACACCAACATATCAAAAATCGAATGAGATGCGCTCTTTTTAAAAGGGTTGATTTAATGACAAAATCAACATGAGAGGTCATGGACATGTTCCCATTTCTTCGGGTTCCACAAATTGTGAGTATTTGTTTTTAGTGTTGTTTCCTTTGAGTTTAGTATTTCCACTGCATTTTCAATTTTTTTGTTTTTTTTGTTTGAATAAAAAGTAAAAATTGTTCTAATTAATTTTTCTTTATTTTTTTGGTAGCTGCTGCATGAAGTGAAGATGCGGTTTGGGAAGGACCTTCATCTTAATCTAGAGACTGCTCTTCAAGTTAAATTAAATTAAATGAAATTTATGCATTTAGCAGACGCGACTTACAGTGCATTCAGGCTATACATTTTTTACCTATCAAGTGTTCCTGGGGAATCGAACCCCCAACCCCACAATGCTCTACCAATTGAGCTACAGGAACACTACTGTCTACTTTATCAAATCGACACAAACGCAAAAAGTGTTCTATTTTTCCTTAACACAACCATTAGTTGCTTGGTTTGTTGAATGGTTACTCTAATAAATCTATTTATACCATGGTTTGTCTGAATATTTGATTCTGATTGGCTAAAAGGGGTGCTTTAAAATAATTTGATTCACAGGTAGATCCAGTCAGTGTAATTACAAAGAAAGTTAAATGTGCTGCTGCAATGACATACATGCAAACAAAACACTTGCACACGAGATCGGAGAGAACTGTGACATTTTACATTTATTTTTTTAAATACATTTTTTAAAACCTGTCGCATAGCTTCACTGCCACTCATAAATCCTCTCCTGTGTTCTCATGGAGTAGTAAAGTGTCCATGAGCATACTTCAGAATCTCAGAAGAAGTACTTTGATTTTGGATGCTGCTTGGCTCACATACTAATTAATGATTAATGTTTGAAAGTGAAGTGTAAAATAAATCATATAAATATTTTATTTGACTAAGTAATTACAGTAATATTTCAGTCTTTATATATTAATAATTGAATTAAAAAATGAGCAAAATAATAATGTTATTATTTAGATGTTGTTATTTGTTCAAATTTACATGGTTTCCAAAAACACTGTGAATGGAAACCTAGACAACCATCACATCTAAGATATAATGTGTACCAATAACCTGTTTTGTTTTGTTGTTTTTGTGTAAACAGATGCAGCACTGCTAATCTTACCATCTTTATTCACAGAAAACATCAAGTTCATCTTCTGTCTGGACAATGTAAGTTTTGATATGTCATCTCTTTGTGTTCGCTAACTGACTCAATGATTCGCGGACCCGCTTTGAACTCCCGAAATGACTCAAATGATTCGCGAACCCACTACGAACTCCCGAACGTATTCAAATGATTCGCGATCCCCAAACTGACTCAAATGATTCGCGAACCCACTACGAACTCCCGAACGTATTCAAATGATTCGCGATCCCCAAACTGACTCAAATGATTCGCGAATCGGCTGTGATCTCCCGAAATGACTCAAATGAGTCGCGATCCCCGAACTGACTCAAGTGATTCGCGAAACCCACTCCGAACTGCCGAACTGATTCAAATGAGTCGCGAACCCGCTTTGAACTCCCGAACTAATTCAAATGATTTGCGAACGCGCTACGAACCCCGGAACTGATTCAAATGATAATGTTATTATTTAGATGTTGTTATTTGTTCAAATTTAAAGGGTTTCCAAAAACACTGTGAATGTAAACCGAGACAAACGTCCCGCTCGCTCCGTACTCCCGAACTGACTCAAACGTTTCTGGAAAAATGAGTGCCTGTCACTTCCATTATGAGCACCCATACGGTGTGCCTACATTTGAAATAACGAACTTGAGAGCGCAAAAGACCTGATATGTGAACAGCCGCTTACTTATAGCCTTGTTTGCTGCTCTTTAATTTAATTCTTTGTCATTTATGTGAAATTATGTACCACAACTTAACAGTTTTGCTTTATGGATTATATTTTTTTATCTGTTGAACACCAGACATAAACAAAAAGAAGTTTTAAACTCATTATTTTCATTAATTTAAAAAAAGTAAACAATTTGTCTGCATTTGCGCTAGCATATTCACGCAGCGCTGTCTCGGGAGTGCAGTGCACGTTTTTGAATTCCAATGGTCGAGAAGAGATTTAGCCCCGTCTGCTGATTTAAATTGATGGTCTGACAGAAATATTGTTGTGGTAAGTCAGAGAAATACATTCTTTTTGAAGTAATTTACTTTTTATAAGCTTTAAACCCATTAGTAATTAAGTTGTCAATGTTTCTACAGCGGATTTACACTAAAACATGAAAGAGCCTGAACCGCGACAGTGTCACAAGTTGCCTTACATCCATAAGTTTTGTTGTGCTTGTTGCAAACTGTTAAATTAAGAGTTTTCCGATCCTAAGCTTAGAAAAAAAGATGCAAGACTTCAAACTTTCCAGTACTCCTGTGTACTGATAATCCGGGTTCCACCCAGTCCCAGGAGGTTTTGTCTGTTTTATCCTTCTTCACTAAAATGTCTTAAAATTGCTTGGTTATTGACCAGTAATGCTAGGAGATTGTATATATACAATAGGAATTTTGTTATTTACTACTTTTTCAGATTATATTAAACCTGGAAAATATTGGAGAAGATCAATTAAGTTTTCAGGAGCACATTACTGTGAGAAATGCTGAACTATGTAAAAGACAACCTGACTACACCAACATATCAAAAATCTAATGAGATGCGCTCTTTTTAAAAGGGTTGATTTAATGACAAAATCAACATGAGAGGTCATGGACATGTTCCCATTTCTTCGGGTTCCACAAATTGTGAGTATTTGTTTTTAGTGTTGTTTCCTTTGAATTTAGTATTTCCACTGCATTTTAATTTATTTATTTTTTTTTGAATAAAAAATTAAAATTGTTTTAATTAATTTTTCTTTCTTTTTTTGGTAGCTGCTGCATGAAGTGAAGATGCGGTTTGGGAAGGACCTTCATCTTAATCTAGAGAATGCTCTTCAAGTTAAATTAAATTAAATAAAATGTATGCATTTAGCAGACGCGACTTACAGTGCAATCAGGCTATCAATTTTTTACCTATCAAGTGTTCCTGGGGAATCGAACCCCCAACCCCACAATGCTCTACCAATTGAGCTACAGGAACACTACTGTCTACTTTAGCAAATCGACACAAACGCAAAAAGTGTTCTATTTTTCCTTAACACAACCATTAGTTGCTTGGTTTGTTGAATGGTTACTCTAATAAATCTATTTATACCATGGTTTGTCTGAATATTTGATTCTGATTGGCTAAAAGGGGTGCATTAAAGTAATTTGATTCACAGGTAGATTCAGTCAGTGTAATTACAATTAAAGTTAAATGTGCTGCTGCAATGACATACATGCAAACAAAACACTTGCACACGAGATCGGAGATTAAAATAATGTGAACTGTGACATTTTGCATTTATTTTTTTAAATAAATTTTTTACAACCTCAGTCGCATTGCTTCACTGCCACTCATAAATCCTCTCCTGTGTTCTCATGGAGTAGTAAAGTGTCTATGAGCATACTTTAGAATCTCAGCAGAAGTACTTTGATTTGGGATGCTGCTTGCCTCGTATACTAATTAATGATTAATGTTTGAAAGTGAAGTGTAAAATAAATTATATAAATATTTTATTTGACTAAGTAATTACAGTAATATTTCAGTCTTTATATATTAATAATTGAATTAAAAAATAAGCAAAATAATAATATTATTTAGATGTTGTTATTTGTTCAAATTTACATGGTTTCCAAAAACATTGTGAATGGAAACCTACTGTAGACAACCATCACATCTAAGATATAATGTGTACCAATAACCTGTTTTGTTGTTTTTGTGTAAACATATGCAGCACTGCTAATCTTACCATCTTTATTCACAGAAAACATCAAGTTTCTCTTCTATATGGACAATGTAAGTTTTGATATGTCATGTCTTTGTGTTCGCTAACTGACTCAATGATTCGCGGACCCGCTTTGAACTCCCGAAATGACTCAAATGATTTGCGAACCCACTACGAACTCCCGAACGTATTCAAATGATTCGCGATCCCCAAACTGACTCAAATGATTCGCGAATCCGCTGTGAACTCCCGAAATTAATCAAATGATTCGCGAAACCACTACGAACTCCCGAACGTATTCAAATGATTCGCGATCCCCAAACTGACTCAAATGATTCGCGAATCTGCTGTGAACTCCCGAAATGACTCAAATGATTCGCGAACCCACTACGAACTCCCGAACGGATTCAGATGATTCGCGATCCCCAAACTGAGTCAAATGATTCGCGAACCCACTTTGAACTCCCGAAAAGATTCAAATGATTCGCGATCCCCGAACTGACTCAAATGATTCGCGAAACCCGCTTCGAACTGCCCGAACTGATTCAAATGAGTCGCGAACCCGCTTTGAACTCCCGAACTGATTCAAATGATTCGCGAACACGCTACGAACCCCGGAACTGATTCAAATGATAATGTTATTATTTAGATGTTGTTATTTGTTCAAATTTAAAGGGTTTCCAAAAACACTGTGAATGTAAACCGAGACAACCGTCCCACTCGCTCCGTACTCCCGAACTGACTCAAACGTTTCTGGAAAAATGAGCGCCCGTCGCTTCCGTTATGAGCGCACATACCGTGCGCCTACATTTGAAATAACGATCTTTAGAGCGCAAAAGACATGATATGTGAACAGCCCCTTACTTATAGCCTTGTTTGCTGCTCTTTAATTTAATTCTTTGTCATTTATGTGTGAAATTATGTACCACAACTTAACAGTTTTGCTTTATGGATTATATTTTTTATCTGTTGAACACCAAACATAAACAAAAAGAAGTTTTAAACTCATTATTTTCATTAATTTTAAAAAAGTAAACAATTTGTTTGCATTTGCGCTAGCATATTCCCGCAGCGCTGTCTCGCGAGTGCAGTGCACGTTTTTGAATTCCAACGGCCGAGAAGAGATTGATTCCCGTCTACTGATTTAAATTGATGGTCTGACAGAAATATTGTTGTGGTAAGTCAGAGAAATACATTCTTTTTAAAGTAAATTACTTTTTATAAGCTTTAAACCCATTAGTAATTAAGTTGTCAATGTTTCTACAGCGGATTTACACTAAAACACGAAAGAGCCTGAACCGCGACAGTGTCACAAGTTGCCTTACATCCATACGTTTTGTTTTGCTTGTTGCAAACTGTTAAATTAAGAGTTTTCCGATCCTAAGCTTAGAAAAAAGATGCAAGACTTCAAACTTTCCAGTACTCCTGTGTACTGATAATCCGGGTTCCACCCAGTCCCAGGAGGTTTGTCTGTTTTATCCTTCTTCACTAAAATGTCTTAAAATTGCTTGGTTATTGACCAGTAATGCTAGGAGATTGTATATATACAATAGGAATTGTGTTATTTACTACTTTTTTCAGATTATATTAAACCTGGAAAATATTGGAGAAGATCAATTAAGTTTTCAGGAGCACATTACTGTGATAAATGCTGGACTATGTAAAAGACAACCTGACTACACCAACATATCAAAAATCGAATGAGATGCGCTCTTTTTAAAAGAGTTGATTTAATGACAAAATCAACATGAGAGGTCATGGACATGTTCCCATTTCTTCGGTTTCCACAAATTGTGAGTATTTGTTTTTAGTGTTGTTTCCTTTCAGTTTAGTATTTCCACTGCATTTTCATTTTTTTTTTTTTTTGAATAAAAAGTTAGAATTGTTTAATTAATTTTTCTTTCTTTTTTTGGTAGCTGCTGCATGAAGTGAAGATGCGGTTTGGGAAGGACCTTCATCTTATTCTAGAGACTGCTCTTCAAGTTAAATTAAATTAAATGAAATTAAATTTATGCATTTAGCATACGCAACTTACAGTGCATTCAGGCTATCAATTTTTTACCTATCAAGTGTTCCTGGGGAATCGAACCCCCAACCCCACAATGCTCTACCAATTGAGCTACAGGAACACTACTGTCTACTTTAGCAAATTGACACAAACACAAAAAGTGTTCTTTTTTTCCTTAACACAGCCATTAGTTGCTTGGTTTGTTGAATGGTTACTCTAATAAATCTATTTATGCCATGGTTTGTCTGAATATTTGATTCTGATTGACTAATAGGTGTGCATTAAAATAATTTGATTCACAGGTAGATCCAGTCAGTGTGATTACTCCATCCATCCATCCATCATCATCCGCTTATCCGGGGCCGGGTCGCGGGGGCAACAGTCTAAGCAGAGACGCCCAGACTTCCCTCTCCCTAGCCACTTCCTCCAGCTCTTCCGGGGGGACCCCGAGGCGTTCCCAGGTCAGCCGGGAGACATAGTCCCTCCAGCGTGTCCTAGGTCTTCCCCGGGGCCTCCTCCCGGTGAGACGTGCCTGGAACACCTCCCTGGGAAGGCGTCCAGGAGGCATCCGAAATAGATGCCCGAGCCACCTCAGCTGGCTCCTCTCGATGTGGAGGAGCAACGGCTCTACTCTGATCTCCTCCCGAGTGACCGAGCTTCTCACCCTATCTCTAAGGGAGCGCCCAGCCACCCGACGGAGAAAGCTCATTTCGGCCGCCTGTATCCGGGATCTTGTCCTTTCGGTCATGACCCACAGCTCATGACCATAGGTGAGAGTAGGAACGTAGATTGACCGGTAAATCGAGAGCTTTGCCTTACAGCTCAGCTCCTTCTTCACCACGACAGACCGGTAAAGCGACCGCATTACTGCAGAAGCTGCACCGATCCGTCTGTCAATCTCACGTTCCATCCTTCCCTCACTCGTGAACAAGACTCCAAGATACCTGAACTCCTCCACTTGAGGCAGGAACTCTCCACCAACCTGAAGTGGGCAATCCACCCTTTTCCGACTGAGAACCATGGCCTCGGATTTGGAGGTGCTGATTCTCATCCCAGCCGATTCACACTCGGCTGCAAACCGTCCCAATGCACACTGAAGGTCCTGGTCTGAGGATGCCAACACGACAACATCATCCGCAAAAAGCAGCGACGAAATCGTATGGTCCCCAAACCGGACACTCTCCGGCCCTTGGCTGCGCCTAGAAATTCTGTCCATAAAAATTATGAACAGAACCGGTGACAAAGGGCAGCCCTGCCGGAGTCCAACATGCACCGGGAACAGGTCTGACTTACTGCCGGCAATGCGAACCAAGCTCTTGCTCCGGTCGTACAGGGACCGAACAGCCCTAAGTAGGGAGCCGCCGACCCCATACTCCCGGAGCACCCTCCACAGGATGTCGCGAGGAACACGGCCGAATGCCTTCTCCAAGTCCACAAAACACATGTGGACTGGTTGGGCAAACTCCCATGAACCCTCCAGCACCCTGGAAAGGGTATAGAGCTGGTCCAGTGTTCCACGACCGGGACGAAAACCACACTGTTCCTCCTGGATCCGAGGTTCCACTATCGGCCGAATTCTCCTCTCCAGTACCCTGGCATAGACTTTTCCAGGGAGGCTGAGAAGTGTGATCCCCCTATAGTTGGAACACACTCTCTGGTCCCCCTTCTTGAAAAGAGGGACCACCACCCCGGTCTGCCAGTCCAGAGGTACTGTCCCCAACCGCCATGCGATGTTGCAGAGGCGTGCCAGCCAAGACAGCCCCACAACATCCAGAGACTTGAGGTACTCGGGGCGGATCTCGTCCACCCCCGGTGCCTTGCCACCGAGGAGCTTTTTAACTACCTCGATGACTTCAGCCCGGGTGATGGACGAGTGCTCCTCCGAGTCCCCAGCCACTGCTTCCTCAACGAAACACAAGTCGGTGGGATTGAGAAGATCCTCGAAGTATTCCTTCCACCGCCCGACGATATCCCCAGTTGAGGTCAACAGGTGCCCATCTCTACTGTAAACAGTGTTGGTAGGGCACTGCTTCCCCCTCCTGAGGCGTCGAACAGTTTGCCAGAATCTCTTCGAGGCCAACCGATAGTCCTTCTCCATGGCCTCACCGAACTCCTCCCAGGCCCGAGTTTTTGCCTCCACGACTACCCGGGCTGCAGTCCGCTTGGCCTGCCGGTACCTGTCAGCTGCCTCCGGAGTCCCACAAGCCATCCAGGCCCGATAGGACTCCTTCTTCAGCTTGACAGCATCCCTTACTTCCGGTGTCCACCACCGGGTTCGGGGATTGCCGCCTCGACAGGCACCGGAGACCTTACGGCCACAGCTCCGAGCAGCCGCAGCGACAATGGAGGTGGAGAACATGGTCCACTCGGACTCAATATCTCCAGACTCCCTCGGGATCCGGTCGAAGCTCTGCCGGAGGTGGGAGTTGAAGATCTCTCTGACAGGGGGCTCGGCCAAACGTTCCCAACAGACCCTCACAGTGCGTTTGGGTCTGCCGAGTCTGTCCAGCTTCCTCCCCCGCCATCGGATCCAACTCACCACCAGGTGGTGATCAGTTGACAGCTCCGCCCCTCTCTTCACCCGAGTGTCCAAGACATATGGCCGAAGGTCTGATGACACGACTACAAAGTCGATCATCGACCTCCGGCCAAGGGTGTCCTGGTGCCACGTGCACTGGTGGACACCCTTATGCTTGAACATGGTGTTCGTTATGGACAAACCGTGGTTAGCACAGTAATCCAATAACCAGTGTGATTACTATTAAAGTTAAATGTGCTGCTGCAATGATATACATGCAAACAAAACACTTGCAAACGAGATCGGAGATAACCCTGAATCAACAAACAGAACTAACAATTATTGCTAAATGTGTGACTGCATCATATAATTACTTAATTAATAATATTGATAGTTCATCGTCTAGCTGACTACGTCTTGTATTATTATTTTTATTTTTTCTAAAATCCTGTCAAATGTGCACAAACTACTAGCTACTACTAAATATTGTAGAAACATAATTTTCTGTAAAGTTGATTTGTAACGATTTGTTTTGTAAAAAGCGCTATACAAATAAACTTGAATTGAATTAAAATAATGTGAACTGTGACATTGCATTTATTTTTTTTAAATAATTTTTTAAAAACCTCAGTCGCATTGCTTCACTGCCACTCATAAATCCTCTCCTGTGTTCTCATGGAGTAGTAAAGTGTCCATGAGCATACTTCAGAATCTCAGCAGAAGTACTTTGATTTTGGATGCTGCTCGGCTCACATACTAATTAATGATTCATGTTTGAAAGTGAAGTGTAAAATAAATTATATAAATATTTTATTTGACTAAGTAATTACAGTAATATTTCATTCTTTATATATTAATAATTGAATTTAAAAAAAATAAGCAAAATAATAATGTTATTATTTAGATGTTGTTATTTGTTCAAATTTACATGGTTTCCAAAAACACTGTGAATAAGAAAACCTACTGTAGACAACCATCACATCTAAGATATAATGTGTACCAATAACCGGTTTTGTTTTGTTGTTTTTGTGTAAACAGATGCAGCACTGCTAATCTTACCATCTTTATTCACAGAAAACATCAAGTTTCTCTTCTGTCTGGACAATGAAAGTTTTGATGTGTCATGTCTTTGTGTTCGCTAACTGACTCAATGATTTGCGGACCCGCTTTGAACTCCCGAAATGACTCAAATGATTCGCGAACCCACTACGAACTCCCGAACGTATTCAAATGATTCGCGATCCCCAAACTGACTCAAATGATTCGCGAATCCGCTGTGAACTCCCGAAATGACTCAAATGATTCGCGAACTCACTACGAACTTCCGAAAGGATTCAAATGATTCGCGATCCCCAAACTGACTCAAATGATTCGCGAACCCGCTTTGAACTCCCGAAATGATTCAAATGATTCGCGATCCCCGAACTGACTCAAATGATTCGCGAAACCCGCTCCGAACTGCCGAACTGATTCAAATGAGTCGCGAACCCGCTTTGAACGTCCAAACTGATTCAAATGATTCGCGAACGCGCTACGAACCCCGGAACTGATTCAAATGATAATGTTATTATTTAGATGTTGTTATTTGTTCAAATTTAAAGGGTTTCCAAAAGCACTGTGAATGTAAACCGAGACAACCGTCCCGCTCGCTCCGTACTCCCGAACTGACTCAAACGTTTCTGGAAAAATGAGCGCCCGTCGCTTCCATTATGAGAGCCCATATGGTGCGCCTACATTTGAAATAATGAACTTGAGAGCGCAAAAGACGTGATATTTTGAACAGCCCCTTACTTATAGCCTTGTTTGCTGCTCTTTAATTTAATTCTTTGTCATTTATGTGAAATTATGTACCACAACTTAACAGTTTTGCTTTATGGATTATATTTTTTTTATCTGTTGAACACCAAATATAAACAAAAAGAAGTTTTAAACTCATTATTTTCATTAATTTTAAAAAAGTAAACAATTTGTTTGCATTTGCGCTAGCATATTCACGCAGCGCTGTCTCGCGAGTGCAGTGCATGTTTTTGAATTCCAACGGTCGAGAAGAGATTGATCCCCGTCTGCTGATTTAAATTGATGGTCTGACAGAAATATTGTTGTGGTAAGTCAGAGAAATACATTCTTTTTAAAGTAATTTACTTTTCATAAGCTTTAAACCCATTAGTAATTAAGTTGTCAATGTTTCTATAGCGGATTTACACTAAAACACGAAAGAGCCTGAACCGCGATATCCGCATGTTTGTAAATAGCACATTCTGTGTCTTTTATAAGTGGAGAAGAGAAACCGAAGAGGCTGAGCTCCAGTAACAAATGTAAGAAATGTTCGATCTCAAGACGCTTTCACAGTGGAACTGTGTTTTATTAGCATGAGCATGTTCTTGTGTTAAAAGAGGCAAACAGCTTAATAAAGACTTGATAAGAAAAGAATTTCAATTCATCTGTGCAGCATTTTTCAAATTAAAAATAAAATGCTTAGATTACAAAGCAGATTCAACATTTTTCACACAAGATTCAAATACAGTAAAAATTAAGTATGCATTGTTTTTACTAAAGAAAAAAAATATTATTCCACAATTTAGTTAAATATCATATATAATAATTGTATTATTTAAAATTATTGCATTTCATATTATTTTTAAGTTTTGATACAGTCATCAAAACACAAAGAAGAGTTACTACCTTTACTCCAGTTAAACTATGATAACCATTCAAAATGTGCATTGAAAGGTAAATTTGCATAAAGGTTATCTTACTTTGGTTTACTATTTGGATTACTCCAAACACCGTAGTTAAAACTATTGTACTATGGTAAGCTTCTATAGACTAGAACTGGACAATAGTAGAACAGCTGAACTGGGTTTACTATGTTTTTGGCCCAGCTACTTAATTTAAACAATCATTACCCTACAAAACTATGGCAAACTTAAAAAAAGATTCTAACTGGGTTTAATATGGTTTTACTCCAAATACAATTATAGTTGTATGCAGCTTAGGTAAACATTCATAAATTACCATTTGTGATTGTTTTACTCCAAATTTAAACTATAACCATTTAAAATGTATGGTAAAATTTGCATAAATGTTATTTTACTGTAGTTTACTATGCTTTATTTCTCCATATACTACAGTTAATCTATGGTTAAAACTATGCTAAATTGTCAAAAACGATTTTCTGTTTTTAGCTGTTCCTTGTCTATTGTCTTTTTATTTCTTTTTGGGTTATCAAGGGACTAATGGAGAGCAAGGCACACAAAAAGGTTTTTTTTTTCATGATAAAGGCCAATGATTTTACCTCAAGTTATACTGATCTTACTACAAAAACCAGAATCAAACAATAGTTCCTACACAAGAAGTCAAAGATCTTAGAATGAGCTCAAACATTTCTCATAAAATTTTCTCAAAACTAAACGTTTCCAGCTGATTGTCAACAACTGAGAGAAACAAAAGCAGTAGAATCTGCTGAAGACCCCAGACCATAAAGTCACTGTGGGTAGTTTGTGTGTTCATGTTATCAGAAATAAATGAATCTGCTCTTACAGGTGGGAATTGGTGCATCCCAACATGCCGTTTGTTTAATGGCTTCCTTTGCTGAGCTAATCAAATGTACGCCTGCCGGATTTGCTGAAACCACTGCATCTTATTTCCAGAGCTTAAGTGGGTAGACTCACACAATCTGTTGGTGTGGCGACAAGGACGGTCGAGGGCTTCGACTGAGTAGAAATTCAGCGTTTTCAGCAAATACGAGCTGGTGTTCGTGCTCTGGATGTGCGAGGGGCGAACGCTGCCCTTTTGAACTGCTCTCAGATCAGTTTACTCATGCTAAATGGCTCCAAATGTACAATAAAGACACCTCTTTCAATGCATAGGAGAACAACTGCTTGTCTAGCCAAAACAAAAATGACAAACTTTACGACTTGTTTTGGACAAAACATTCTGCTTTTATGCCAGGGATTTGTTAAACTCAAACTTAACTCGACTTACTGTAGCTGTAAATTAAAAACAAAGTTAAAACTTTACAATACAGTTGTTTAAAATGAACAGCATTTTTACAGCATTTATGAATCTTGGTTAATATGCATTATCACAGAGTATACATGTTGAAATTGTTTAGTTCTTTATGAACTAACATTGAAAATAATGAAACAAAATGTAAATTTTTTGCTCATTTTTAGTTACTAAAATCCAATTCTTATTGGATGCAATAGAGTCATGTTACATACTTAAAATGGACAAATTAAGCAAACAATTTAAAATTATGCCACTTAATTCACATGGCGTTTGGTTGTCAACCTATTTGCAATATTCTTTTTCTATCAGGATCTGTATAAAAAAAATTAAGTACCTATCTAAATATGTAAAATTGTATTAAAAAAAGGTTGTTATAGCCACAAATATTAATCTATATTTTAGTAGTGGGTTAATATTATACCATACATATATATACTATAAAATGTATCAAATGTGATAAAGAAAGAGATGTTTAATCTGACCACCAGTATAGTTTTAAACTATTCATATGCTATTTAAGCAAAGTCTATATCCAATTTCAAAGTTCAGGTCTGAATGGAAATGCTGCCACGTCAGAAGGAAAGAGAGCGGACGTGTTTTTATTTACACATTTCTAGACCGCCTTTCCAAAGACACGAGTGATTCTCCATTCACAACCTTTCAGTCAAAGCATGAAATGCTAAATACATGTAGTAGAGGAGGACTTGTGTTTCCCACATTTTAAGGGCAACGGTGTCTCTCAACATGCAAAAGCAACAGATGTTCTCACACTTCTACGAACGCTAGCAGGATGTTTCATAGGGGACGCAGCTGAGAGCGCTAATTAGCCAAACCGTCCAGACCAGATACAGTAATAACAAGAAATGTGTGAATGTGGACAGATGTCAACTGTAAAACATCCGCTAGCTGTTCAGAAAAAAAAAAAAAACTGATCGGAGAAGCAATGACTGGTTATGCTGGATAAATAAATAGATAGCTAGCCAGACAGACAGATGATTTCTAGAGAGACAGACAAACATATAATAAGACAGACAGAAGGATAAAAGGATGTCTAGTAGAAAGAGGTCTAGAAATATTACTAGATAAATATATGACAGACAGACAGATAGATAGATAGATAGATAGATAGATAGATAGATAGATAGATAGATAGATAGATAGATAGATAGATGTCTAGTAGAAAGTATGGCATCTTGAAAGATTACTAGATAAACAATCTAACAGACAGCTAGACAGATAGATGTTTGTGGTCAGACAGACACAGATAAATGAATGTCTAGACAGATAGACAAATGCATAATCAGACAGACAGGCGTATTTAAACATACTAATGCAACTCTATTTTACTCACTTTTCTTTTTTTTTTCTTTGTAATTATTTTTTTCCCCCACACACACTTCACTCAGATGGAAGAGCTCCTACACACACACACGCACACACAGGTTTACAGCCGCCGTCTCCACCATGACCGATGATGATGTGAACAATATTTCAGGTCTGTGAGTAGCCAGGCCGAGCACAGATGAAGGCAGACTGAGACTGAGACTACAGCAAGTGAAGCTGGATCAGGACTGACCCCTACAGGTCACGTGGGAATTACACCCACCCAACTAACTCCAGCACAGACTTCTTCGTTGTTTGACAGGCAAACAATTCTGCGTGGACTATATAGTTAGCTGTTGAGCTAAATAGTGGTTTTAAATATGATCACTGTGATTTTAAACAACAAAACACAAGGTAGCTTAATGGGTTAAATGGCTAATGCAAGGTCTGTTTTGAAGGACTGATGCTAGTTTCACAGCCATGGATTTTAAAAGAAAAGTTATTCCAAAAAATTCACCTTCATGTCTTTTCACACCTGTATGACTTACTTTTTCCATAAAACACAAAATATTAAAACATTCTTAAATCAAGATTCATTTACTAGAGAAGTAAAATAACTTAAATATTAAATATATTTAATATTTATTTTCTGAAGAAAAAGAAAGAAATGAAGCAATTTTATACTTAAAACAAGAAAAAATTACCCGTCAAATTAAAAAAATAAAAATAAAAATGTATTCAACCACGTAACAAGATACAAGACGTTTACTTGTTTTAAGTATGAGTACACTTAATATTAAATTTTTCTGGGGAAAAAGACTTTATAGTTTACATATCTTATAGACTTTATATATTATTTAGCTTTTCCAAGTAAATGTATCTTGCAGATATTTGTATAATAAAACAAAAATACTGAGCGGGGGAAATCAACAATTTTATGTATTTATTTATTGTTCTTTTTGTAGATTGACCATATAAACTCATATAAAATTGCATTTGCACGATTCTAAGACTTTAATATTGGTTTAACGAAAGACATGTTTGATGCTTTCATTTTACTTTTTATTTACATTTTTTTATCTTTTCTTCAGACAAATCTGTCGTATGGCTTCAAAAGATGTGGAATATAATGGGAGTCATATAAATAAACTACTATAATGACACTTTTATTGTGCTTTTAAATTCTTTTTGGAGTTAAATTGTCATGATCTTAAGATATTAATATAGGTTTAAATGACATGAGGGAGAGTGAATAATGACAATATTTCAAAAAAAAATTTAATAGCATATCAAACCGTTTTGCTCACAAACAATCAACACTATCAACCATAAAGCGGCGTGTTTAGCATGTCAAAATATGTTATTGATTCTGAGCATATAAAACCACAGCACACTGACAGAGGACTTTAACAACTAATTGATTAAGAAATGAATTAGCACTATATATAGATATGCAAATCAAGGGTGGAGATGTCTAATTGTGCATGCGTGTGCTAACGTGCAGTGCAGCTTAAACAGGACACACAGAGTGACAATAATCTCTGGATCAATATACAAAGCTAGAAACGCAAAGTAAGATTACTCTGACACGAGCTACGGTTATTTAACATGCTATAATTGAATCATTATCTACAAATTAGAAGTTCTGAAGAGGCTAATTTGAGATATGAACCCATAGCAAGAAAATACATTCTACTTCCAAATAGAGATGTGTCATTACTAATTAGAATCGGTGTTATTAATGTTAACTAAAACTACAAGTAAAACTTAGCTGAAACTTGAAAACTTGTTGCCTTGCCTTTGTTAAGAAAATGTTGCCTTTTATTTAATAGCACACAAAGTTACTACAGTTTTAACTGAGAAAAAAAACAATCATAATCTAACTCAAAATATTCATAAAATAAATAATTGACAGAAATGCATATAAATAATACTACAGTTACAGGGATTAGCACTGCACTTGGAGTAGGTACAGATGTATACTGTCAGTGTTTTAATCATAGATTGAATTAGAAATGTCATGCCATGGCAACTAATTGAAATAAAGTTCAAGTACTAAAATTACTAAAATTGAAATAAAAAAGCTAAATAGAAATATTTAAAAGGAACTAATAAGAAAAGAAAATTACTAAATTTTAATTCAAGTTACAAGTATATAATACTACAGCAACAGTGATTAGCATTGCAATATGAATAAGCAACAAACGTATACTATCAGTGTAGTTATTAACTAAAACTACAACTAAAACTTAAAGTTAAAAGTTAAAAGTTAAAACCAAACAAAACAAATATTA
Organism: Carassius gibelio; assembly: GCF_023724105.1. Lineage (NCBI taxonomy): Eukaryota > Metazoa > Chordata > Actinopteri > Cypriniformes > Cyprinidae > Carassius > Carassius gibelio. Next base: position 2,494,435 of record NC_068392.1, read on the forward strand.
CTTGTAGTCATTTTGCAGACGCTTTTATCCAAAAGCGATTTACAATTGGGGAATACATGAAGTGATTGTTTAGGCAAACAGACACAGGAAGTGCTCATAATACCAAGTTTCAAGCATTGTTCAAATGAGTTCAAGATAGAAAGGGAAGAAAAAAATAAAGAGAAAGACTTTTTTTTAAATTTAGTATTAACCACAAAGAAGCAGGTCGCGTTCAGGACCATGGAGAGCACCATCAGTGCCATCCTGTGACGTTCAGGACCAGGGACAGCTCCTCCAACACAAGTGTGCACAGTTTCTCTTCTGATAGGGAGCCTAAGCTGCAGTCTGTTGGGCACAATTAGCAAACACACAAAAGGGAACAAAGAAGTCACCGTAGGAAAGGAGGAAGGGAAGTGAGTGGTCAAATCTCTGAAGGTTCCACAGCCCAAGAATTGGACCAGTCCTAAGCAAACCACACTCCGGATGACAAAGGCCTATTGACGGACATGAATAGCCTGAACCACCTTGACTAAGTCTCTCTGCCTTCCCTCCAGATGTAAAGTTGATGCAACTAGGAGTGACTTGGAAAAGAAGAAATGCCTGAATTAATGCACCCCAATCTTGTGTGTGAAGGCTACATATGTTGGAGGATGCGGGCATGGTTTCAGCCTCGCATAATTTTTCAGACAGTGCACCAGGCAGAAGAGAAGCAACAAGATTGGGGTGCATTAATTCAGGATGGCCCATGAAACAACTCATCAGGCTAGAAATGACAAGGGCCTGGCTGCATGCCCCGTCCATTTTTGTGCAATGCAATCCTGCAAGACCGAGCCTTTGCAATGTGGTTTTTGAACATCAGCTGGTCATCTTTACACCAAGATTTCTGACCGAAGTTGATGGGTTAATTGTAGAAGAACCTATCTGGATGGTGAAATCATGCTGTAGAGCTGGAGTGGCAGGGATGACAAGAAGCTCAGTCTTCGGCCAGGTTGAGCTGTAGGTGATGATCTTTCGTCCATGCCGTGATGTCTGCCAGGCAGCCTGAAACACTTGCAGCTACCATTGGATCATCTGGTTGAAAAGAAAGATAGAGCTGTGTGTCATCAGCCTAGCAATGGTAGGAGAAGCCATGTGTCTGTATGATGAGACCCAGTGATGTAGTGTATATGGAGAAGTGTAGGGATCCTAGAACTGATCCTTGAGGTACTCCAGTGACCAGCTGATGTGCTTTGGACACCTCCCCTCCCCAAGCCACCCTGAAAGACCTACCAGTGAGACAGAATTCAAACCAGTAAAGTTATTGGACAGTGATGAGAGGTTGGACAAGAGTATCTGATGATTGAAAGCGTTAGTCATGAATATTACATAAAAAAACTAAAAGTTGCCATGGCAACTTTCTGATAGTTTTAGTTGGTTAAAATTACTAAAAGTGAAACAAAACATTTGATCTAAACATAAATATTTAAAAGAAAATCTAAAATCATAAAAGCGCAAAAAAATTAAAAAAAAATTTCTTAATTAAAAAAATGTATTTTTATTAACTGAAACAAAATAAAATATAAATATTACATGAAACTTTTAGATTTTTTTTTAAATAATTTATTTTTAATAATAAATGACTCCTAATATATGTCAAATAAACAAATGAAAAAAAATACTTAATGAAAATTATAAAAACACAAAATTAAACTTGTTAAAATGAAAAATAAAAAATAAATATATAAAAGCTAATTTAAAATATTAATTAAAACTATACTAGCAAATAACAGGTGTTTAACTTTGCACTATGATGAGTAGCTAAAAAAATTATGTCATTCACATTACAGGTCTAAGTCAATTAAACGCTGTCAAGCTCCGATACAAAACCTTTGGAACTTCATCTGATGGACAAAATTTGAATTTTTCTAGTGGTCCTCTTTACTAAAGTTACATAAAGTCCACTTTTCTAAATACATTTCCAAAGCCAGGCACTGAAAGCAGAGCTGAAAGTGCATTAACGTTGAGCAGACAGTGTTAGGGTGAACCGAGCCGTACCAATCAAAGATCAGGAACCAGCTTTCAGTCGCTTTCATTGCATTCTGTCAGACAGGTGGAGCAGACCAGCCAGCGGGTGTTTGACATTTCTCTGACATTTCTTTTTCATGCATTTCTGCTTCATTGAAGAGAAGGAAAACACTGCATTTTTCCTTTTTATAAACACGAATTTGAGAAATCCCTAATGGAAGGCACTGAAAGGAGAACTTTGTTTCGTCCTGGAGGAAAGTGTGAAACTGCAATCTCACGCTGCGCTCATGCTGCTGTCACAATGGACAAGATTATTCCAGTCTGGTCAAATAACACGCTGACTTTAGATTAAAAACCCGCCGCCACTTTGACAGTCGTGATGATGCCGAATGCTGCGACAGAAACGTGTTTATGTCCTGGACTTTCAGCAGCACTGCTGGATTAATCACATTCAATCTATAACATCATTTACAGCCTCTGAGACTTCAGTCTTCAGAGCCACTGTGTTACTTGAACTAAATTACTGCTTTAAAACACAAAACAAAGAATAAATACATAGGCTACTATAAATGTACAAGGACATTTCAGTATAAGATAAGAAGATCTTCCATATGAATAAAACTATATTTAAATTTAAATATAGATTTAAAGCCACTTTAGTATGCAGAAACTGATATAAATAAGTCATCAGTCGTTTGATTTCCTCAAATAGTGCACAACTGTGATGATATTAAAGAAAAAGCCATGCTTGAAAAGTCTAAAACATACATAACCAATGGCTTTAACAGCAGTGCGATCAAAGATATTAGCATTTAATAAATAATGTGATCATTTAAACGATTTATTAGAATTTATATTAATAATACATTTCATATTTTAAATTATGTATTATTAAATTATTAGCTGTTTGAGATATTTATTATTGAACGACAAAATTTGTGTTCTTTAAAACAATAATTTAAACAGTAAAATTTTGTAAGTATTACATTAAGAATATTTCATATTTGTTAAGAAATATCAAAATGATAAAATTAGCATTAAATAAAAAGAAAATATAGCCATTTAATGTATTATTATTATTATTATTAATCTATTAAACATATTCTTAATATTAATAATATTAGAAATATTAGAAAACAAACTGAAAATTTACATTTACATTTATGCAAATTATAAGGATATATGACTGATAATTTTTAGTTAACATTTGAAATAGTGTAAGAATATTTTTTATTATGCTTATTAGTAATATTAATGATTACAATTATCAATTTATTAATAATAATAATGATAAAATGCACTATAACTCTTGCAAATTTAATACAAAAGGTTAAATTAAATTAAATAAATCATTTCAATATCTACATTTCAAAATATTATATTATTAACAAGAATGTTTCATAATTGTTAATATACAGTTTGTATTAACCCATTTCAGTTTATAAAAATAATTAATAATAAATAAATTAATAATTAAAAATAAAAAGTTTAAATACATTAAGAATAATGATTAATAATTGTTAAGACATATAATAAAATATATATCAAACAATATATTTAAATTCATAAAAATTAATAATAATAATAATACGTTTTATTATTCTTAAATGGATAATTAAATTAGCATTATTAAACAAAAAAGCAAATATATAATTTTAATTTTATTATATATATATATATATATATATATATATATATATATATATATATATATATATATATATATATATATATTAGATTCCCAATCCACTCTCATCTAAATGAATTCCACACTCGTGAGCTTGTGTATTGATTAGAGAGGATATAAATAATTGTGCCAGTGATCAGAAACCCGTCTCCAGTGTGATCTAACAGCACAGCTTCACATGACGGCACATCACAGATGATGTCCTTTACAGAGGTCACCCGTCCAGCTCAAACATCTTCTCCACAGATGTGTTATGATCATCTATGCACTGACATACAGAGCATAAACCAGGTGGCTCTGCTATGAATGCTGCTATTATGAATAAATAATGCAGAGCTCAAACAGCACGATGCATCTTGGGCCGGCAAATCTAGTTTCACAGACACACCTTCCAAAAAACCACACAGAACACATAATTTCTATTCACATGTATTTAGGTTTTCCTACCAAATCAACTTACACAGCAAATAATGTCTGTCATGAACATGTCTAGGTGATATTTCAGATCAGTTATGAACATAAGGCTCAAATATACACAGGTCACACATTGAAAAAAAGAAAATTCACTCAGAAACTGCTAGAAATGTTCACAAATGCATTGAAATATTTGTACAAATATAATAATACTAATACTTTGAGACATTGGTATTCCTATGACTATTATAATGACAAAGATTATAAAAATATACAGATTTTTTACATTTTCTTGTAAAAATGAATAAATAAAATAGCATAATAAGTTAGTGTATTTATACTTTAATTTAAATACTTTTTTTCACATTACAGATTTGACAAGTTGGGTGGCAATATGCTTAACTGTCATAATGCTGAAAATGCAATAAATAAATAAATAAATAATTTCACATTGCAGCACACTGAATTAAACATGAAATGTTGGAGTCAAAAATATGAAATAGATGAATTTTCTTTTAAACTATACTCAAAAATATTTTTAAATATACTCTAATAATTCTTAGGCTAGTTACAGCTTCAAAAATTTTTTTTTTACAGTGTACATCACCTCAAAATAAAATAATATATTTTAGGACCATGTATAATATACCTTATGACTTTTGATGATTTTTCCTGAACATTAAGCATATTCATCCTCTTATGTTTTATATTAAAATTGAATGCAGAATATATTAAAGCCATATTAATATTTAAAACAAGTTTTCATAATAATAATAATATAATAATATAATAATAATAATAATATAAATTATATATATATATATATATATATATAAATAAAAATAAAATAGCAACAACAACAATAATTTGAGAGATACTTTGATATTTCCATAACTATTAACAGCATAAGCATTCCCTTAATTATTATTCATTTATTCATAAAAGAATAAAGGTAATGAAACAAATACTATCATAATGTATCAATACTTTTATTTAAATAATTTTTTATTTATTTCCACATTATAGAAACTAGAAATGGAGTGACAATATAAATAATTTTTATGAAAATAACATCAAAATTCAGAAATAAAAATAAGATTAAAAATAAGCGTAACTTTCTAGAAGCAAAATAACACGGTAATAACACAGTGATCTCACAGAGGGTACTTCCTCCCAATGACAGTGAGAAGAGATGGTTGAAAATCAGACAGCTGAAGGGAACCGGGTCAAACAGCTCTGGAGAACATACACAGAACGGATGTGTGATATGATTATCTGGAGAGACATGGGTCAACATTTACACCGCACACAGATCAATGTGAAGACATGTACGCCTCTCACCAGACAAAGGTTAGTTTTCGGCACAGTATATACTGCTTAAATACTCATGTTTGGCACTTAATTCGTCCACATTCTTTATATCCCAGAATGAACAGGACCAAAAGGGATTTGAAAGTGATCAAAAAACAGTAAAGAAAGAGTTTTTGAGAGCAGCCAGTACAGTCAATGTGAGAAACAAAATAAGACGTTTTAACTTCAGAGCATTGCATTCCGGTCTGTGGATTATTGTGATGTTTTCAACAGACTCTCATTCTGACGGCACCCAATTACTGATGAGACACTGATGCAATGCTACATTTCTCCAAATCTGATGAAGCAACCAACTCATCTGCATCTAGGGTGGTCTTAAAGGTACAATTTGTAAGATATTTGCAGTAAAATATCCAAAAACCACTAGGCTAGTGTTATAAATTTTGTCCAGCTGATTACTAACAATATCTGTAATGTTTTCAACTACTTGTAAATCATGAGAAAATTCCCATTCTTTTTTACGCGGGGCATCGCGTCTCTAAACCCAAGCGAGGATGCGTCTGATCCATAGTCTGATCGCGCCTTTGCATTGACTTTGTATGTAATCTACTTGCGCAAATCATTGAACACGCGTTAAAACCATGATTATCTTTCGGTCTGATTGATGGCTGTCTGCAGTTGGGTAGAAGACAACAAATCCCATCATTCCACGCTGCTACTTAGCGTCATCTAACCACGTGATTGTTATTGTTTCGGTAGTGCGCCCTCTAGTGGCAGGTCATACAACCTGTACCTTTAAGGGTGAGGAAATTCATCAAATTTTCATTTTGGGGTGAACTATTCCTTAAAATGTCGATTCAAAGCTATTTCAGTCAGGATCTCATCAATGTTCTTGTGCTCAGAAGAAAGCAGGAGTGAATAGCAGCGGTATAAATAAACGAGGGGAAGAGCAATCTTTCTGTGTAGTTATCAGTCACTGCTGTGTGCTCACTGACTCGTTTGATTCATTGCTGTAGCAAGAGCAGTGGTGTCCCTATCCCAGCAGTCATGGGTCAAACCACACACTCTCGCTCACTCGCTCGCACAAACACCCGGGCAGGTCGCACACGCTCGGCTGAGCTCTCCAGCTAACAGGCAACAAGCCAGTCAATAGAACAAGGCCCAGGCTGTCAATAGGGGCGAGCCGCTTTCGGATTTGTGCCCCGCTAAAGAGTCCAGGGCTAATGCGGCATGCCAGCACCAACAGAAGGGTGGCATGACCTCTACCTGCTACAGAGACTCTCGCGACTGCAATGGAAACCTATTATACACGTGCATTTAAGTGCAGCTGCTCACACTGGACTGCAAGCATGCAAAATTATTCTGGACACCAGGGTTTTAGAAAATTCCTGTTTAAAGAGAGAAAAAAAAACTAAAATGTTGTGGGTGTAGGAAGGGGGGTCATCTTACTTGGAAAATAAAGTGCAACACTCACTCTAGAAGAAAATATTTAAAGGGATAGTTGACCCAAAAATGAAAATTAGCCCATGATTTTTGCACCCTAAAGAGCAAGGACATTTCAGATTAGATTCGTCTGAAAGAATGAAGTCACATCTAGGATGGTTTGAGGGTGAGAAAACTTCATTTGATTTTCATTTTTCAGTGAACTATCCCTTTAAGCATTATTAGTTAAAAATGAGTGACATCACTACATTCTCACCTAAAACTGCATTCCATGACACAAAAGCAGTATTATTTGTAAAACTGTGGTGGATTTGGGCTTCAGCCATGACACCCGCTGTGAGAAATACTGCAAGCAGAGTGATACAAACACTGAAACGGCTGGAGATCTGTTATCACTACAATATCACAAGCCTGGAAAAGATTGTCAGCCAATCAGATTCGAGGACCAGAAAGAACAGTTGCGTATATGATTGAATAATCAGCGTAATGTAACTTGCACTATGCATAGACACATCTAAAATGATGCAATAGTGCATTATGGGTAAATCATGCTCTGGGAAACTCCACTTATTTCTGAATTCTGGCTCAAAACCTTTGTTTATAGCTGAATAATTTTTCCAGAGACAGGTTCGCCCTTGCAAGGACAGTCCTGACTTCAGGGGAAACTTTAAAAAGCTAATTATCTGCAAACTCCATGACGAATTGCTCAGATAACCTTATCCCTGGTGTGAAAAAAAGAAAAATAAGGCTATCAGCAGTTCTTAAAAAGGGCCTGAGCTTCCCTTTTTGGGTGAGGAAGCCCAGGAAAGCGCGAACCATTCATAATGTTTTGTGTCAACCTGGCAATTAGGAGAGATAATGTTCCTAACCAGTGTCATCATCACCTGTGCTTTGGAGAGCAGGGAACATGACTAAATGGCCAGGTGCTCGACTGCTGGGCTTTTTCCTCATGAATAGCGTTCTTTTTTCACCACCGCATTTCACAGCAATGCCAGCAAGTAACGCAAAACCAGTGAAATCCAGCTACAATGATTTCGCACAAACATGGTAGCAAACAAAAAGCAATCTCTTTCACTCGGCCTCAAATCACGACATAATGCATTTTCAATCACTGTACGAACTGGAAATTAAAAACTTGTTATTGGCATAACCAGCGGCCTGTTGCTCGAACACTGACAGGAAATAGTACATAAGCAAGCAAACATCAAAAAAGAAAAAGAAAAAAATGCTTGATATTGAATAATCATCTGCGCTCACACGCAGAGGGAAAATGATTTAGATTCGTTTTATTGACCGACAGAGAGCACGACTGTTATCCAAACAAATTAAGGGCGGGAAAGCGCACGCTTTGCCCTCAGGCTGCGGGGACTTCAATTACATTTGAGTGCGTGTTTGCAGGACTGTCTACTGGATTTTCCTTCTTTATATCTGAGTTTCCACAAATCAATTTGTCATATGCAGGAACATGTATAAGAAGCAATTTATTTTACACTTGCGTGAATTAGATGTTCCCCACTCCGCTTGTTGACATCTGAGTTCTGGGAGATAACGATATTCAGCCTCTGCATAACGGTGAGTGGCTAGAGGTCAATTCATTATAAAACATATTTGAATATGAAACAGGTAAAGCATCCCTCATTATTGCTTACATGAAGATAGTGAGATGAAAGAATTGTTTGGGTATTGTGTTCTTAACATCTACAATTTGAGGTTATAAAAAAAGTGAGAATGTTTTTAAATGTTTTTACAATGTGACGTCCAGTTTTATTTTCATGAATTTTCACTTTATATAAAGTTTACAAAAACTTTTCTCACAAGATTCTACTAACTTTATTTTCCGCCAAAAATTAAACGTTATTTGAACTTTTTTTTTAATTTAATTTAGAAGAACGTGAAAATATCCAGTCTTCCTGTTGTGATTATAATGTTATTTAAAGGTTCCTAAAACGTTTCTTACAGTACTCTAATAGCTTTTTCTCACCCATAAATATAACGTTATTTAAACTATTCTTTTTAATATTCTAAGAACATTAAAATGTTTAGGTTTCTTGTGATTAAAACTTTTACTGAAGGTTGTTAAAACGTTTCTCACAGTGTTCTACTAACTTTATTTTCACCCAAAATATAACATTATATGAAAGTTTATTTTTAATATTCTAAGAACGTTAAAATGTACAGTTTTCTCATTGTGATTAGAATGTTATTTAAAGATTGCAAAAATGTTGTACTAACGTTATTTTTACCCAAAATAGAACATCATTTAAACATTTATTTTTAAGATTCTAAGAACGCTAAAATACCCAGTTTTCATGCCGTTATTAGAACATTCAGTGTTCTTAAATCATTTCAACATTCTAACTGTATTTTAAGCTAAAATATAATGCTATTTTTAAGTTTATTTTTAATATTCAAATAATGTTTTCCTTCAAAATTATGAGAATGCTCATACACATAAGATCATAAGGACATTCCAAGAATATTGTTCTAAGAATGTTTTCTTACTTCCCTACTGCAGAGCTTTATCACCTCTGATATGAGCGTGTGTGTGTGTTAGTGTTTAGTGGCACCCCTCCGTATTCTATGAAAGGAAATAGATGGCAATAAACTGGGATTAGGTTAGAGTCAGGTTTAATTCCAGTTTCCAGAATAGCATGCGCTGCGAATCTACTGAGGTGATTGCTCAAATCCACCACACACAGACTCCAGGTCTGACCACATCTTGGAGTATCCTGAATGTGTGTGTTTGTGGTGTCCTCATCCATATAAACAGATGTACTTGATGGAAATATGATGTTTTTTTTGGACATTTAAATTATTTTTGTACCTGGCTTTGAAGTACTTTGGAGTACCATCTAAATATTATAATACTATGATATTTCGATATATACTATAATATGTTTTTCCTGTCGTAACCCAAGTTCATGATACATGTCCAAAATACCATGGTAGTACTCTGGTAGAATGCCCACAAACATTGTAATGCCATTTTTTTTTATCACCTTTTGTAACAAAATACACAAATATTATGATATTACCATGTTTTACCATATGAAATAAATTGACTGCTCACACAACAAAACACAAAATATCATGGTATTACCTTTTTTACCTTCTCTTAGAAGAAATTACCATGTTTTTTGGACATGTTCCATAAAAAAATTACTTTGTAAATTATTTAAAAACTATGGTATATGAAATTTGGTCATTACAAAGGCGCCAAAAGTAGCATGGTATTACCATGCTAATATAGATAAGCATCTTGTGGTTGACAGGTGATTATCGGCTAGATTTAATATTCTTTAAAAAACAATAATCATCTAAAACACCATGGTTGTACCACATGGTACAATGTCCAAAAACATGGTAAAACTATGTATTTTGATCACTTTTAGGAAGTGAAGTGACTACTCATATACACAACCAAATACAAAAACGCTAGCACCATGTTTTAACATCTCTGACACGAAAGTAACGTATTGTTTATTTTTTTTTACAATCATGTTTTTTCTTTTTTACATAATATCATGGTACATGAATATGCTCATCACAAAACCGCAAAAAATACCATGGTATTCTTCAAACCACATTTAAGTGCCAATGCTACAGTATACAAAAAAGCACCATGGTATAACCACAGCTCTTTTTAAGTGTGTAATGCAGTTTCATGCCCCTCAGAAACATCATATAGGCATTTGATAAATAAGTTTAAATAATGTATTTTGTTGTGTTTGTGCAATACCTCTCTGGGTAACTTTGGTTAAGCGCTCCAGCTAAGTGAAGGAAGCACTTTTTGATTAATCCTTAAATCTCTAAATCGTTTGGTGTCAGAGATGTTCTCGCATTAGCACAGAACTAGGCTGCCCTCTCGTGAGAGGAACACAATGCAATGAGGTGTTTGGGTCCTGTCAAGCCGTTGGAGCAGGGCCCTTTCATGAGCCAGGGGCCGACAGATGGAAGATAATAGCATTTTCAAACTTTCCATTTAGAGGATTAAAATGCAGCAGTGCCCGCGACCCCCTTCACATTCAGACAGGGACCGCTGAGGTTGGGAACATATGCCTGCTGCGGACAGCACAGCCAGAAGGGCCAACAACACACGTCCTTCAGCCAACTGACCCCACAATCTCTCTGGCACCGCTCCTTCCTTCTCTCTATCTCTGCAAGCTGTTCGCTTCTAAGCAGAGCTTCAGACCGGACTCAAACCCAATATGTGGTTATGCCTAGAACAGTGATTTTTTTTTTTTAAGCTGGGTTTGCTTCTCAGTCCAGATATGACGTTGAAAATGTACTGAAATTGTTTAATATCAAAGTATAAAAAGATTTACTAAGCCAGTTTTTTTTTTTACTTTGCTTAATATTTCCTCACCCTCAAGCCATCCAGTATATAGATGTGTTTGTTTCTTCTTCAGATTTGGAGAAATGTAGCATTGCATCACTTGCTCGTCAATGAATGGGTGCCGTCAACCAGCTGATAAAAACATCACAATAAGTAATCCACACCACTCCAGTCCATCAGTGAACATCTGAAGAAAACTAAATTTATGTGTCTGTAAGAAGGAATCCATTAATAAGGAATTTATAACTTCATCACTTCTAGCTAAAATACGAAATCTAAGTCCAACCATAGATTGGTTTAGAGCTGTTTTGGACTGTAAAACGGTACTTGATTTGTGTAGATTTCTCTCCTGATTCAGACCAGAACACTTTTTCACTGGAGGAAGTGTTATAATGGATTATACACTCATATTTTAGTTTTAACATAAAATATTTTAATTACTTCATTTTTTTTTTAATTTTAAACATTTTAAAGGTACAGGTTGTATGACCTGCCACTAGAGGGCGAACTACAAAAACAATAACAATCACATGGTTTGATGACGCTAAGATGGAGCGCGGAATGATGGGATTTGTTGTCTTCTACCCAACCGCTGACGGCCATCAATCAGATGGAAAGATAAATCATGGATTTAACAGATGCAAAGACGTGATCAGACTATGGATCAGACGCATCCTCGCACGGATAAAGAGATGTGATCCCCGCGTTTGCCGTGTATGCCCCATAATACTAATCTTGTTGGTCGTTATAATAGAATACGTTTTTGTAAAGATATGAATTAAAACAACTCACCTGTCGAGTAAAACACAAGCGAGATCGGCATCTCTTTCTAGTTGAAGTTTGTCGCGAAGCTCTCTCCATCTAGAAAATGCAACACCGATATTGATCCTCGCTCTTTCTCTCCTCTTGTCCCAAACTCTTCTTGGGTTGTTTGGTTGGTATGTATACTGACGTTTACGGGAGCTGTCCTTGTCGACAGAACCAGCTGCAGATGGTAAACATTAATTATGTTCCATAAATAAGTAACACAATCCACCATAAAATGTGCAAAAATAAGTAAATAAGGAACTGCTTGACACTAGACTAGACACTACTTCCGCATTTGTCCACGACATTGTTGTCATGTGTTTTCTACGTCAGTAAAGGCGGTAACAAACGGTAACTAACGTCATTAATAAGAAAAATGGAATTCAGGATATTAATTTTAAGGTTTTAATAAAATGGGCAAGTGAAATAAATAGTAAAATATTCTTTGACTTTATAAGAGAGAGGGGGTTGTTATATAGAATATAACAGCCGCCGTTAAAAACCAAGAAGAAGTAGTAGAACTAATGTCATTGACAGGCGACTGCACTGCCCTGTGTCACTGTTTAGAATGGGAATTTTCTCATGATTTACAAGTAGTTGAAAACATTAGAGATATTGTTAGTAATCAGCTGGACAAAATATATAACACTAGCCTAGTGGTTTTTGGATATTTTACTGCAAATATCTTACAAATTGTACCTTTATTGCTGGATTTGTTTCATCTTTAGTCTTCTCCAGATGTTAACTGATGGACTGGAGTGCTGTAGATTATTGTGATGTTTTTATCAGCTGTTAGGACTCTCATTCTGACGGCACCAATTCACTGCAGAGCATCCATTGATGAGACACTGATGCAATGCTACATTTCTACAAATCTGATGAAAAAACAAACTCATTCTGATCTTTATTATATTTTAGCATTCATGATATTGTTCCTCTATAAATATTAACCATTATCATTATAACCACTTTATGTCCATTCTGAAGGATTTACGGAGCTATTGTTGTGAATGAATTCAAACAAGGTATTTCTACACAACTGAAACACCATGCTAACAGTTGATGTCCCCTGTAGGCTGTTCCTGATTCATCAAGACGTTTACGTACTGCTACAAACAGAATTACATTACGCTGGAAGATGCTCATCTGTTCCCTTAAAAGGGCAAGGATTCACACTTCATCCTTATCGCATTATTGCTAAATGGAGAAGTATGTCAGAGCATCGTGGCTTTAATTATCTGGCCAGCAAGTCCATTAATAATGCAGTAAGACCAGAAACAGGCCGCATCTGTCTGCCAACCGCAAACTGTAATGAATTTACAAGCCCTCTCGCAAAGCAGCACTTAAAACATAAAGTGTGCTTGAAAATAAAGCAGGAGGCGGCGGGTGGTGTGTTAGTTTCATTACAATTTACACGGAACATAAAAACAAACTTGAGTTAAAATGTGAAGACACAGTGTGATGACATAAGAGAACAACTCCAGAGAAAAGTATTTTGGGCTAAATAACTTTAATTTAATTAAACAATAATTTAATGAAAAATGTGCATAAAATGTCTACGCTTCAAGCAAGTGACTCTTGCTAACTAACTTAACTGTTCCCTGTCACTGCATCTGCAAGACACACAAAAATACATATTTCTTGGCATGATTAGAAAGTTATTTAAAAATTACAAAAACATTACTTAAAGTGTTCTTCTAACTTTATTTTTACCCAAAATATAATGTTATCTGATCATAATTTTTTTTTACGATTCTAAGTTGTCCAGTTTTCTTTTCATGATTGAAATGTTATTTTAAAGGTTGCAAAAATGTTTCTTACAACGTTCTACTAACTTTATTTTAATTTTTTTAATATTCTAAAAAAGTTTAAAATGTCCTGTTTTCTTGTCATGATTATAATGTTATTTAAAGGTTACAAAAACGTTTCTTAGAACGTTCGTCGAGTACAAATTACAACATAATTCCGAGAATGTGGAATTTAGAACGTTTTCTCTTAACATTATGTCTAAGTAAACATTTATAAGGTTATAAGAAAGTTCCATAAACAGTACTTTAAGAATGTTTTGCCCTAACATTTAAAGTTGTGATAACATTCCCTATTAGCTAGGAACAGACCAAAAAGTTAGCGCCACAAGAAATGCTAGTAAATTTCACTCACAATTACAAAGAAATGGCAAGTAACACAATGAATTAAACGTGGGATATTGTAGTAGCCTAGATAATATTTATCATGTAAAATGTTCTACATTTGTACGAATATTCTATGGGGCGATAGTGTGGATTCACTCCCTGCTGGTGCCAAGACTCGAACCTTCTACCTTTGGGTTGTAACTCGATAACCATTAGGCCACGACTGCCCAGATCATTATTCAGATAAATTACTTACATACTGACTGACTTGTTCAGCAAGATTCACTTCAAACTGTTATCAGTAGTTCACTTGAAAAACAAAACTTACGCAAAAGACGCCTTTTACGTTGAATACGCAGAACGCAATGGCGCGAGAAATGTGTTTCGCACAATTTGCGTAGATAATCAACAAAACTATCTGCAGTCTAAGAGTGCAAATAATCGCTCTTGTTGTAATCAACCAAGCTATGTGCACTTGCCACACACTGGGCAGAACATTAGATTAGACGTTAATTTGACGAAATCTGCTCACAGGATGTAAGCCGGCAGATGTCAAAGAAAGGCACAGGGGAAAAGAGCTAATATTCCCGGATCAAAGAGAAAAATTCGTTCTCACAGCAGCAAATGCAATTTTGCAGCCCCCTCCAGCTCCACGGCAACAAACAGGAGAAATATGTTTACTTGTTTTAATTTCTTTTTCGTGTAATGTTGACCCTGAGGGCTGCAAATATTTCCCCTGCTCTAGCGCTATCTACATGGTGATTAAATTCAATTTTATTCAAATGAAATCTCCCACTCTGCCCTGACACACACTCACACACTTACACACAGATAATTAAGGAGCGGAAGTGTTTTCTTGCGTTCCTCGCTTTTCTCTAATTGCAATCCTGTGAGAAATACAGGAGGAAACACAGAGAAACACTGAGGTTTCCTCGGAGGGGAACGCGCGCTGACAGAAAAGCATTAACTGCATAATTACAGTTATGATTACACCATGACCCACAGATACCTGGAATAAGATCATACAGCATATTTATCTGCATGTCAGATTGTCATTGAGGTTTAGTGCAGCATGCTCAACAATTCGCAACAATAAATAGATTTATCTGTCCAGGTATTTATCCATAAAGTAGGGTATGTTCTGGATATTCTTACATTACACTAGGTTTATAATCATGTCAGAAAAAATTATAAAAAAAATAGCGTTAGCATTAAGTTCGATAAAATTTTGTGAATTAGTTGTACAATCAATGTTTGTGCTAATAAATTGACTTGACTAAAACTCTGATCTGTTTAAAAAATCTATCTCTAAACATAAAACATTTTGGCAAGGTTTTCTTAAAGTTATAAACAAACGTTCTTCCAGTAACATTAATAGAACATCAAAACGTTAGCGTTAGTTTTTTCTAAAATGTTTTAGTCTAACATTTTTAAATGTAACTACTTGTTTTAGAATGTTCAGAGTAGGCTACATTCAAAAGTAACATTTCAATGACTTCTAAGAAAACAAGTAAATTGAATGCTCCCTTAACGTTTGCAAAACCAAGAAAATATATTTTTTAAACATTTTTAAAAAATCTGTACTTTTAAAATGCCCCTTATATTTTGACGTTAACTTTAACGCGGTGTGTAACAGCAGTATGAAACAGTCTGAAAAGTTGTAAAGCTGAAAGTGTATTTTAAATAAAGTTGACTCTCTAAAGAAAGAACCGCTTAAAACGTTGTTTTAAATTAGAAACCCATTTCCGTTAAGTTCACACGTCACAAGTTACCACGTTTGAATAATGTCGGAGAGATGCTGTGCTCTGTGCTGTGAAAGTGAATTCAGTTTATTTTCAGTTCCAAAGAATAAGGCTGAGTAGAATCCGGAGTTAAATTCATCTTTACTACGATACCACAGAAGCTTAAATCACAACTTTTAGCTGTTTTTCCAGTCATTTCACAGACGACTGCTTCTCTAATCTCTGCAAGTTCAACGCTGGATTCGTAAATTTGTTGTCTTCGAAAGATGGACCAGTGCCCAGTTTGATTGGACCAGCTTGCTCCTCTCCATCACAATCTATATGATTAATAATTATTTGGTGTAAGGTTCTGTCGAGCGTGCAAAATATGTAGTTTTGTGTGTTGTGTTGTGTATTCACTCAGTTTAGCTATAGGTCTCTGGCTAACTCACATTATATTTCTGTTGATCAGCTGTGGACCATTATTGTCTAGAAATATGTCGATTAATATAGAATTTCTGTTGTACTTAGAGTCATAATAACGGATGGAACAATACGTTAGTTTACAAACTGCAGTGCTTTATCAGTACTCCATGTCTGTGTTCGGCTAACGCATGCACCATTATTGCTTGGTTCATTACTAAATTCGGTTTCTGACATGTGCTGTAACAGTAGACACAATCCAACAGACTGGGTCATCGGACCAATCAGAGCAGAGTAACATTATGCAAATTAGATAAAATTATCTATCTATCAGTTCAAGATGCATTAGCTATGGCTCAACTAGTTGATCAGAACTGTCCCTGATGCATCATGGGTCAAATATGGGTCTCATTCTCTCATTTGCTTTCAGTGTCTTTCTGGGAATCTGAACACCTTGGCGAAGGCTAATCCTGCGTACGCAAGAACAATCACGGCTAATCTCCTGCAGTCTGCTTTAAACGCAAAACTAAATTAAATGAATGCTGGGTTTATGAAGTTTGCCTTTCTCTCTTTATGCAGCAAATCTTTTGAAGGTCACAATCAAAAGATGACACACTTGTGCATGCTAGCTGGCAAGCCATGATTTGCCACGTGCTATTGCTAGTAAATCTAGATCATCTAGATAGTATTTTTGGTTCATGTACAGGAAGAAAAAGACATTTTGTATGTCTGCTAAAAGTTTCATTAACTTTGATGACCTCGAAGCTAATGCTAACAGAGATACAAAAACTCCCATTTTGATTTCACGGTTCTGTAAAGGCTTTTTCACAGGTTAAAGGCTAATTGTATCTGAAATGAGGTTTTAAGCAGCAGAATTATTAGAGGTCAGAGGACACAGTCCTTCCGCAGCTGATCTGAGACCAGTTATAATAACTCCAGTCAAAAATAGCCAGATGTCTGTGAAGAAAAAAGTTTATAGTAGCCTACAGCTAGATGAAGGAATTAGCTGATAGCTAAAAAGTAGCTTAAACATTTTACTTAAAGACTTATTTTAGGGTTTTGTGTTAGTTACTGCAATTAGCTTAATAAATAAACAGAACAAATTGCCTCATTTAGCTAGCAAACGTTCACAAGCATGTGTGTGTGTGTGTGTGTCTCTAGCCATTTCAGAGACGCTAATAAATAAAGCCAAGCTCGGCGAATCAGAAACATCATCCACTTCTGGACTAATGGAGCGTTTAGGAGCTTTTGGAGGAGAGGAGCGATTAGTTTGTCGTCCCTGACTGGACAAAGATGCTTCATTAGCATGCCAGTAACTCACAACGCTGTTTTTCATTAAACTTAGAGGACGGCTTATACGTCTTTCTCTCGTCGTCTGTCACGCACACACACACAAACTCCACAGACAAGACATTTGTATTCAAACAGCGACTGAAAACAACTTTCAAGCTGTGTTCACATTCTTAATATTGAATACTGATATACAAGTACCATTTCTGTAGTTTGTTTACTATTAAAATAACCATATTTATTTATGAAATGATAAATGGACACCACTCATACAGTAAAATGTAACTGTCATTTTTTTTTTACTTATATGTAAAATGTTAAGTATGCTAAACACGGCATGCTACTTGTTTATGTACCAATGAGTAAAACAACACATAATACAAATTTATTGTTGTTTTATTGTAATTCTATTATTATTTTTAACATCATCTTTTGACTCCTTATTTGTTAAAAATTCCAAAAGCTGAGACATTCTTCCACAAAAAAAGATAAAAGATGTATTTTTTTATTAGAATTTTATTATTTTGTTCTAATATATATATATTTTTTACTTTGAGTTTGTTAAAACTTGCATGAAAATTTTCTAAAATTTTACTAATTATTTGTTAAAAATAATTGAACTGCATGTGACAGCAAACTATTTTTTCATCTTTAATGCATTTTTATGCAAAAGTCTCGTTTTTTAAAACAAATAATTAGTAAAAAAAAAAACTAATAAAATAAATAAATAAATAATAAAAAGATAAAAAAATGGACCTTTAATACATTTTAATGCAAAAAAAGTATACATTTTTGAAAGTTTTAACAAAATCAAAGTAAAAAAAAAAGAAGTACAAAATAATACAATTCGAATAAAAAAATTTAAAACGTACATTTTTATCGTTTTTTTTTTTTTTTTTTTTTTTTTTTTTTTGCTGAAGAATGTCTCAGCTTTTGGATTTTTTAACAAATAAGGAGTCAAAAGATGATGTTAAAAATAATAATAGAATTACAATAAAACTACAATTCCAAAATCTTTAATCCATTTTTGTGCAAAAAAGTAAACTTTTGGAAGTTTCAAATAATGATAATAATAATTCAACAAATAATAACAAATAATGATTAAAAAAAAAAAAAAAAAGATGTTAAAAATCCTAATATTATTCAAATAAAACTACTGTACCGATCCAAAAAGAAACAAAAACAAAAAGTCTCAATTTTTGGAACTTTTTATGTATAATGAGTTTAAAATAATAACAACAACAATAATAACATAATTATTTTAATTCTATCTAGCAAATCCAGCAAGAATTATTCAAGGAATCTTCAGCAAGGCCATTCATTTCATGTCACATGACAGGTGATCTCAGCTTGGCCAGCACGAAATAGTATTTCACTGCCATGATCCATAATATCAAAGCAGGCCTTGTCTTTCTCTAAATGCATTTTAATATCTGTAATGGTGAATCTGGCACGATCCCAGCGCCCTGTTCTGAATGTAACCACACGAGTGGAATATCAATGCCCCAGAGAGAGAGAGACAGACGGGTCAGAGCCACGCTGTCACTCGCTGCTCCATAGCGCTGGCAGAATTTGTCTTAGGTGGCATCAGTCCGGTGCCTGTAATTAGGGGGAGCGTGTTCACATCAAACGGCCCTGCAGCGGCGACGGGGTCACAGGGGGGTCATGCAGAAACCCGCTCTCTCCTGTTTCATCTGCTGACTTCAAAACAACTTTCAGCAGCATCAAAGACGGAGATCGAGATGCTGATCACGTCTAACAGCAAAGAAAGAAATAAAGAGAGACACGGAGACAGATAGATATCTGTGACAAAGAATCACAGATGACGGAGTCATCCATGTATGTGTCAGAATACACAGAATACATACATATACATAAATATACATATACATACATAAATATACATATACATATATATATATATATATATATATATATATATATATATATATATATATATATATATATATATATAATTTAGATTAGCTAAGTGGCTTTACTATTATTATTATTTTAAATAAAATCCAAGTATAGGCCTAATTAAGCATGCAGGGATTCTATATATATCACTTTTACATGCATTTACACTACATTTATGAATTGCATAAATAATGTTATGAGATTAATGTTTTAAATATAAAAGCTATCAAAATAGCAAATGGTAGGAAAAAAAATAAAACGATACTTTTAAATATGAAACAAAAATTGTCTGCATCTGCATAGTAACGTTGTTGTTGACAAGTAAATCAGTTTTCTTGATGCTGAAAACAAACATATTGAAGGCAAAAGACTAAATATAATCTAATCTGATATAAATCCATATATAAAAACAAAATTTTTCCATTGCATGTGTTTATCTATTGCAAAAAAGCTAAGAGCCTCTCCTCCATCTTTGGTCAGTGATGCGACAAAGTTGAGAATTCTCTAACTTTATGCAAATGAAGAGCGACTTCCGAGAGCAACAGCCAATAGAAAAGAAGAAGGTAGAACTCATGTGATCGTTCTCCTTTCAGCACCGACAGTGAAATTGAAAATCCCTCATTAGATTTAGATTTTATGTATGGATTTATAGTCTTTTGCTTCCAATATGTTTGTATTTAGCTGCAAGAAAACTGATTCGCTGTCAAGAACAATGTTAGGCAGCCAGTAGTAAGAACGCCCACTAATGACCTCATCACCAACCCCAGGTTACATGCAGCGACAAAAGTGTGAACGCAGCTCCATCCGGTCGCTGTCACTCATGTCGCCGGATCTGAGGTTGCGAAGCTTTGTCATTGCATATTAACTTTAGTGTGAAAGGGGCTTTAATAAGTGAGTCGCTGAGTCATTCATTCAATCGATTCTTTCAAATCGACTGATTCATTCAGAAACGATGGAAGAAAGTTTTTTCATGAATGAATCAGTGAATCATTGACTCACTTGATTCTTTAAAAAAAAAAAATAATTAATTCAGGAAGTAATCACTGCAGTGTTTTAGTCAGGCGGCAAGTCGACCGGAAGTTGAAGTCGGGTGGGGGCTGCCATCTTTTAGCAGAACTTCACTTGCGTTAGCACTCCAATTGACTCCCATTCATTTTGGCGTCACTTTGACAGCGATTAACTTTACATCTGAGGCATTTAAAGACTCCGTTTGTCCATTATTTATTTCTAAAGATACACGACAATGTATAAAGGGCTCCATTACCTTCTATGTTACATTATGGCCCCGTATAAACAGTTTTTGTAAAAAATAGGCTAACGATTGCATCATCACCACACGACTCTCTGTCGCATTACCGTAGAGACAGGAGGAGAAGCTCGCAGGCAATTAACTTAATATGGCGTACTGGCG
Organism: Carassius gibelio; assembly: GCF_023724105.1. Taxonomy (NCBI): domain Eukaryota; kingdom Metazoa; phylum Chordata; class Actinopteri; order Cypriniformes; family Cyprinidae; genus Carassius; species Carassius gibelio. The sequence goes on from NC_068392.1 coordinate 2,515,313, forward strand.
TTACATTTTAAAATACTATACAAAATAATTAATCAGAATACTTACTCCTGCTCACTCACGACAAAGAACTCCCCGCTCAAGCTCACCGTCTCTGCAAGATTAACGATGGCAGTTTGCACGCACAGCTACTAGAAGATTTACATCTGTCAGACAGGTTGCTGACGTCGTCAAGCTTCGTTTGAGTCTGCGCGTCAGAAACGGAAGTGCTAAAAAACGCTAAAAATGGGCTTCATTTGTCTCAATTGAGTTCCAATGGGGTCGCTGTGTCCATTTCTTTTACTGTCTATGGGTTTAGTGCAGAGATGTTCTTTGTATGGAAACATTTTTGTTAGAGAAATAGACAATACGGACAATATTGTCTCTACAACTTAATATTCATTTCTTGTTCAACGAACTGTTGCCCTGACACTAATAAAAAAAAACCTTGCTTACTAATCCGATAAATTGCAAATGCGTGAGTGCCAGTTTGAACTCATTAATAGAAATGAATCAAATTAAGCTCTATCACCATTTTTCTACAGATTCTAAGTTCAGTGTTTTAACTTTTCATTAATGATTTATTGAAAGGATTCAATCTGTAACTGTGTTAGAGCTTGAACGTACGTACACACACTGAGCTAATGAAGATATGCAGCAGGTAATGAGCTCAGGTGTCATTTCACATCTCTTCAGTTCTGCAGCTGTGTCTCGAAATATGTCAGAGCATTAGAGGATTCATCACTTCATGAACAGAGTTTGTGAGCGAGTGTCACGACGATGTGCGCGGTGCATTATGGGATCTACAGTTGCGCAAAACAAATACGGACTGACATTTCACTTTAGTTATGCGAAACAATTAGTCGATATTTTAAAAGCCTAGTTTGGTTTTTAATTAGAAAAAGGCACATTTAGAGCGGCTAAATGTCAAGGAGGCTTCGATTTGACAAAACACCTCTCAGATTAATCTTCTGGATGATTCATTGTTTTTTTCATAATGGTTTATTTTTAACAGCCCTGGTCTCCGAGAAAAGCTTTTAATCTGTTCGAATGTGATCATTTGAAATGAATAAACAACAATTAACTGAAACTCTGAACTTCAGAAATATACTTTTCAGAAAGCAATTTTTTTTTAAATGCCACATTTTCGAGAGGAAAAGCTTGTTATAGGCCAATTGATTTCCATGACCTTTACAGTTGTTTTTGATTACTGGATAAGGATTTGAAGAACCGTTTGGATTACATTTGGGGAAGTCTACTCAATTTGTGAACTGGTTGAATTGATTCATTACAAAGAACTAATTAAAAAGAATATTAAAAACTAAATAGATGAGCAAAAGCCTAGCCAGATGTAATATATTTATAATTATTGATAATCAATTACTACATTCATTCAAGTATTGTATTAATTTATTTGTATTATTCAAACCAGGTTTATCATGGTCAAATACAAAGCACAGTTTCACTTCACATTTTATTACAATCTTTCCTAGTACTTCTGCACAAATAAACATTTGCCATCATCAGTATGCAAGCTGTGGTGGGTTATTTCATTAAACCTGCCTCTTGTGACATTTCTGTTAATGCAAAGCAGAAATCCCAAAAACAGAGGAGTACAAATGCCATTGACACACTTTACGTCTACTGTCAGAGCAGCCGTAATCATCACTGGGGGGTGGGAAACAAACGGTTTTGAGACGAGAACGATGGTTGTCACATTAAACAGAAGGGGAGAGGGATGTGCTTGCGAAGTTAAAACCTCTGTACACACATATATTATCGTAGAGATGTAATTCAGATATTCTTATATCATATATATATATATATATATATATATATATATATATATATATATATATATGAAAAAAGGGCTGTCAATTATGTTTGAAAAATAATGCAATAAAAAGGAATGCAATTAATAATTTTCAAACAGTCTATTTAATGAAAAAATAACCTCGTTTGGGGACTTTCCTTGCATTCATTTACTTTGTATTTTGCACAATTCTCCAAAATCTATGGCATGCTAAAGCAAGTGAATGACTATTCCATCTGAAAATCATTTTCAGTTTGACAAAAAAGGTGGAGCAAGGGGTTGTTGGAAGAATCAGAAGAGTGCGGCATCTCCCAAGGCTATGTACTGGGTCCGTTTTGACTTTAGTTTATAACAACAATCCTGTCTGTAACTGTCTTATCCAAGTGTTTGTTTCCAAATTAATGGAGGGTTTGCTGGATTAAGCTTTCAATGCTATTTGAATAATGAACCCACAAGTACCAGTGAAGGAGGCGTGCTGATTGATAATCGCTCGCGTCAGAAGATGAAACAACAAGGATGGCCAAACAACAAGGAGAAAACAAATCCAAAGTGACAACCAGACCCTTTATTTGAATGTGACGGCATTTGATAAGACTAGAAGTTATACTGAAGACAATTTTTCCAATTTGCAAGCAGGACATCTAGTATGTACACCTAATTCTGGGTCACATGACCCGGATCGCCCCTCAGTAGTCTAAGACCTCTATAGCACCTTGAGAAGGCAGATTGCGTATCTGTTTAATATCACCTATGACTATACGCTTAAATGTATGCCACTTCAACCTTTTGAATAAAAATGATATTCAATTTTTTTTTAATCTTTTGACAATATGTTGCAAATATTCACCAAAATAAAAATCAATAAAAATAATAATCAATAACAACAACGGTAATTATAATAAAAAAAACAGACAATAGTATTCAATATCAACGTCTACCAAGTATGCTAGAAAAACAATTCATCTGGTGCTGAAAAAGTTTTTATCGTAGATTATAGAAGAATACATGAAGATACGCAAATCTATCGTAACACAGATGTGTACGTAAACTGAAAACTGTAGCTTCTGTTGCTGCCATAATTGATTTTCTTTATACAAGTATTAAATCTATATGTGACAAAAGACATTTAAATACTTGTTAAATCCAATGAGCCCAGCAAAAACTCTTCCTGTGACCCCCCGCCCGAACACTTGAGCGTAGAGAAAAATACCCGAAACTGTACAAATTTAGACTGTCTATGTGATCTGTGACCGGGTAGCATGATTTGGCTTGAGTTAGAAAAATATTTTGCACTCGTTTGAGAAAAAAATCAGGTATAAAGTCAACAGCACATACAAGTGAATGATTATCCCATCTGAAAACGTGTGGCAGCTCTTCGTGTTAAGTGAAAGAACCGGAGCGAGGGATCGTGGAAAGGGTCGGAAAAGTGAGGCGTCACCCAAGGGTATGTACTGGGTCTGTTTCAGCTTCAAGCTATAATGACACGCATGCGTCCCACGCGTTCATAGGTGGGAGACTCGGATTAGCACGACAGCGAATAAATGAAACAAAGACATGCAGTAGATGAATTTAAAATCTGTATGTGTTGACGAATAGCTGGTAGCGCAAAGTGGCGCTTCAATACATCTGCTCAACACCTTGTTCACCCTCTTCTGGAGGAAAGTCAGAGTTGAGGAGAGACTCCATGTAGGCTACGTAACTGGAGCTGTGTGTGTAACTCTCGCTGGGTTCCGGGGCAGGAAGTGTGGCTGCAGTAACAGGAAGTGAGGTGGGGGGAGTCAGGCAGGGGGCAGTGCTGGTGTTTGGAGTAATACTAGCAGGAAGGAAAGTGTTGACTATTTCTGGAGGTAGTGCTGAGGGCTCAATGGCTAGTATTGGAGGCGGTGTCGGCAGACGAGGGCGCTTTGCGGCAAGAGGTTCGTCTGACGGTTGCACCTGAGGTTGCTGTTGGTTCACAGTTGCCTGTTAATAAAAAGAAAAGACAATTATCATTTAGTGACGTCCATCAGAGCTCTCCAAATGGGCTCCAACCAGGGGTGGGCAAAGACCTTTTTTTCAAAATTAGTGTAGAATTTCCTTACCTCAATATATAAGTTGACCTGACCATCATTCTTTTGTGTGTTAAACACAATCTACTAAATATAGACAACTTCCTTTTAATGAAAGATAAATAAAAAAAATAATCATAATTTATGACAAAAATACTATTATAAACTAGGTTAGTGGACAATTCGGCAGCAAAAATTACTCTAGAAAAATCATGAGTGCACAATTTTATAAAATCTAAACATTAAAAAAAAAGCATTATTTAATGGGAAACAAATAAAGGCGTCCGACTAAATTTGGTAAAATGTTATATATTTCTCTTTGTTTTGTTGTGAAATACATGAATGAAAAACAAGTAAATATATTTATATTTAATTATATAGTAAACAATTAAAAGACTTAAATGTATAGCACAGTAATGAGGCAGCAAGATATGATAAATTGATCAGAACAAGAAAGGATATTAATAATCTTTCATTGCGCAAGAATTTATCAATATGAAAGGCTCGAATACGAAGAGGCATAGAGCACGTATGCTCAACTAATGCATAGTGTAATATGTCCGTGAGATAGTTTATTGAACCTTTTCTTTGAACAGTTTTACATTTCAGATAAAAAGAATACATACTCTGCTTTTTTATTACATAGTTTTCCAGACCTGGAAATTACTCAAAACAGAGTAACTCGTCTAACCGCTACCTGATCCGGCAGAAAATGGCAGTATCAGAGACAATACCAACACTGATTATCAGATCGGCACACCTTCAGCTCCAACTGCACTGTTAGCTTGATAAACCCTCTAGTTTGACAAATACGAAAGCTATGAAGCGTTGCACCTGCACTTTGACTTTACGTTGATGAATTCTGTGTGCAGAAAACATATGGTACTCGGCCTGAAGCAAATAAAAGCGCTTACCAGACGAGACATGACCCTCTTGGGCAGCTCATGGTCCAGAGAGTGAATCTCGCTGCGCTTCAGTAAGATCTGCGTCTCGTCCTGAAACTCCACCTGGAAGGAAATACAGTTTAGATGCCTTGGATCCTTTCCTTAGAACCACTTCCACTAACCACTAATGTTGTTAATAAAGCTATAAAAAAAAAACTGCATTTAACTTCAAATATTCCTTTAAAGCTCTTAAATTTTTCATTGAAAGACCATCCAACAACAACATAACTTTCAACCAGTCTGCAATCAACACCCTATTCCACATCAATTCCCAACGGTTTCAAGACCTGTCAGACATTCAGGCATCCAGCTACAGATCGCCTGCGGCGGGTGGGAGAACGTTTGCCGCGTCTAGCAAAGTCAAAAGTGACGTCATGAAAGCGATTGGCGCTTGTTACGAGTGCCAAGTCTCACACGGATCTAATAAATAATTGAGTCTTGTGGTGGAGGAGAGAATCAAGCAGTTTGTTAATGCTGACAGAGGAGTCTCTCAAGAACTCAGCCGAGCAATGAAACACTGTGTGCGTTTGGGTTTTAATGAGAAAGAATCTGACGTGAAGCAAAACTAGTTCATCCAATGTGTCAAACAATGTATTAACACAGTTTGTAAGCCAAAAAAACTGAAACTGGTAGTTTTCTGAGTCACGTTTCCATCCAAATGTGATTTAGAAGACAAATGACGTCTATTCTCAACACGTGTGGTCCATTACACCTTATAAGCTTCATCTACAGACTTCATAAATGCGTCACATCTGCCTAGTTTTCTCATTTTCCCATTATTCTCATCTCTCTTCCACTCAACATGTCAGTGGCTCCTCTGTGCACAAGGAAAGCAAACTTTGCACCAAATGTGGGACTCCTGAAAGACTCGGATAAGATTGGGAATCAATGAATTGAAGACGTAGGTTTATAACCTAAAAATCAGATATCATTGTGAAACTCTACTGATCTGAAGTATATAAGTAAACTAAATACTATACTCAATTACAAATGATTTTATTAAATAGCACATTTTTTTAAACAATTAATTGTTCTAGTTATTGAGATACCCAAAACGGATTTTTTGACATTTTTGACAATAATTAAATAGATCCATTTCATAAGAGTCAACGATTCACAGATTGAACAACTCTGGTCACACTGTACGATTATTTGTTTGCTGTCTGAAGACGCGTCGCACTTTGCAACGTCCATTTAATATCCAATTAAAAAGTAGTTTGGCTTGAAACAGATTACCAAACCAAGTAAATAGTCATAAAAGGGGGGATGAACAAACACAAATGAAACTGAAGGACGTCACAGTTACCTGATAGTATCGGTGGATGTGTTCCTTGATGAAAGAAGCGTTGAGAACCCGTCCGTCAAAGGTGTTGACCACCACGAGTTCACCCAGATCTGGAGGGCCGTTCCTCAGGCAGTCATGACTCTGATACGCAGAAATCACAGAGATGGTGGATCAAACAGGCAGTTGTAGCTCTAAAATCTGATTGGATGAGCCAAATGACTGTGCCAAAGCCAACTGGCAACCATAACAACCTGCCGTTAGATTTTAACCAATCAGAGAAATGCATTTTAAAAGGCAATCAGACACAAGAGGATGTACATTACAACGGTTTTTATCATGAACAAGCTACTAAAAACTCTAAAATCTGACTGGATGAGCTGAATTTCAATCAATCAATCTAGATTTAAACCAATTAGCATCCAGGAGCTGCCTTTTAGACAGCAATAAGCCACAATGACATACGTTACAGTTATTATTATTTATTTTTTCATGATTAAGGAGGTTTTAGAATCAGAATCTCTAGAATCTGGTTGGATGAGCCAAGTGAATGCAACAAAGTATGGAAACCGTTTCCAACACTGAAAAAAAAAAAAAGTGCGACTTTTTTCCTTGCAATTCTATCTTTTTCTCAACGTTGTGAATTTATATCACGCCGTTTTGATTTTTTCCTCACAATTCTGACTTTTTTCTCTTCAACTGCGAGTTTATATCACGCAATTCTGACTTTTTTCTCTTCAACTGCGAGTTTATATCACGCAATTCTGACTTTTTTCTCTTCAACTGCGAGTTTATATCACGCAATTCTGACTTTTTCTCTTCAACTGCGAGTTTATATCACGCAATTCTGACTTTTTCTCTTCAACTGCGAGTTTATATCACGCAATTCTGACTTTTTCTCTTCAACTGCGAGTTTATATCACGCAATTCTGACTTTTTCTCTTCAACTGCGAGTTTATATCACGCAATTAAAAAATTGGAATTGCTAATTTATATCCCGCACTCTGACAATTTTTTTTTCTCACTCACAACAGCATGTGATAGAGTCAGAATTGCACTGAAATAAACTCACAGTTCTGAGAAATTAAGTCAGAATTGTGATATTTAAACTTTTTCTGATATTTTGAGTATCTCGCAATTCAGAAAAAAAGTTTATATCAAACAATTCTGAGGGAAAAAAAAAATTCTAAATTGTGAGCCACAAACATAAAAAAAACATTAAATAAAATCTAGATTTCCAACTGGATCCAGGACTAAAGCCAGGATACAGCACAAGATGCTGTATGTTACAGTGCTTTTACTAAACTAAAACCAAATGTAAATCCCTTAAAAGTGGCTATTTCTTGGCATCTCACCAGCAGGTTCTCTGGGAAGACGTTATCACAGTAAGAGCCGTCATCAAAGTTGACTTCATAGTAGTTTTGCGTGCCGATGCCGGTGATGGTGCAGCGGTAGAACCAACCATTGCTGCTCTTGCCGATGACCTCCTGACCCAAAGACAGCTCGCGTGAGCCACTTTTGACCTGCAACGGAGGGAAACCGTCAGTTTGAGGATCACCGTGTGCATTAAGATCCCTTCTATGGTGGCTACACACCTTCTGATTGGTCTGTTTGTGTTTGTGGCAGGTGACGGACACCACGTATGGCCAATCAGCTGGCTTCATGACGACTCCAGCGAGGAGGGCACAGGTGACGTGGAAGGAAGTGGAACAGTTGTCCAAAGAGCACTGGATACATGCGCCGAAGATCTGCTTAGTCGTCTTGTGGCAGTAGACACACTTCTGCAAATCGTAACGAAGAAATTACAGCCTTTGTAACATGACAAATTTCCAGGATACTCAATAACAAAAATGTATTTTATCCATCAGGGAAAGGGCCTACTGGAAGTTGGAGCCTAAGCCAAATGCGAGTACACTGCTAGATGTGATCCTGGAGCACAAAACCAATCTAAAGTCTCTGGGGTATATTTGCATCAATAGTCAAAAATGCATTGTATGGGTGAAAATTATAGATTTTTATTTTATGCCAAAAATCATTAGGATATAAAGCAAAGATCACGTTCCATAAAGATATTTTCTAAATTTCCTACCGTAAATATCTCAAAACTTAATTTTTGATTAGTAATATGCATTGCTAATAACTTTATTTGGGCAACGTTAAAGATGATTTCATCAATATTTAGTTTTTGCTCCCTCAGATTCCAGATTTTCAAATAGTTGCATCTCAGCCAAATATTGTCTGATCCTAACAAACCATACATCAATGGAAATCTGATTCATTCAGCTTTGAGAAAGTGTATAAATCTCAATAAAAAAAATAAATAAATTGACCCTTATGACTAGTTTTGTGCTCCACGGTCACATATAGCTATTAGGTAAAAAAAAAAAACAGTAAAAAGTAAAAAAAAAACAAAAAAAAAACAAACAAACAAACAAAAGGACGTTTTTTTTAATTCTTTCATAATAAAACATTTATTATTTTGTGTGAACTAAAATAAAACATCCAAAATGTAAAAAAAAAAAAATTAAAAATAAAAATAAAATGAAAGAAACAACATAAAAATGGACCAAAAAATGCAAGAAACAACAAACATTTAATAAACAGAAACAGGAAAAACGAAGCGATTAGCAAAAAATAAAAAATAAAGAATTCGAACAAAAGCAGAAGCCAAACCAAGAAAAAAATGAAAGACAAACAGCATAAGAAACTAATAGTGAAAGAAAAAACGCACACAAAAAGAACAGACTAAATAAATAGAAACAGGGAGAACAAACAAATATATGAACTAAAGAAAACAATGAAAAGAAAAAAATAGAATAGAATTAATGGAAAAAGTAGAAAAAGGAAACTAACTAAAAGAAACAAAAAGGAACAAAAACAGAGAAAAGAATGAAACAAAGAAACAAAAAAGAACTGAAACAACAAAAAAACAAACAGCAAGAAAATGAACAATAATGAACAAAAAAAGTAGACATTTAGTAAGAAGATATTAAATGAGAAAAAGTGATTTTACGCATCAGAAAAAGGGCGTTTCATACCAGAATGTGGCCTGAGATTGCAAAGTCAATGCTAAGCAGCTATTAGGCTTTCGGCTAACATTATTTTCAAGCGTCAGCTGGAAACAAAAGTCATTCCATGAGCTCAGCAGATCAGATGAAGACTACAAAGATGAACATTAACTAATAAAGTGAACACAAACAGTCCGTTTTGTTTTCACATGGACTCACAAAACGCAGAAATCAGGGCTAAGTTTGTGGCATGAGACTGTATTTGCAAATAAAAGCAGCTGATATTTTAGCATTTTTTTAACATCCTCTCAAAAAAAAAAACATTTTGTGTCTGTTAATCCCTGTCTCTATCCTCTTCTCCTCCATTTCTGCATAAACCACCTCCAAACACACACACACACACACACACAGAGGGATATCGACAGGAATAAAGATTCTTTATTAAATTGTCAATACTTCATTTCAGCCTCCTGTGGCCAAGCGGCCGTAATGTACAACGGCCTTTTGATGAGGAGCCAGCTCGGAAATATTTCATCGGCCGGTGAAAGCCTCTGATTTATCATTCGCCAGGGATTGATCGCCAGACAGGCCAATGGACAGGGCAAGGGAAAAGAAAATACATGATTTACGAGCATCAAGCTCTCAGTTATTCATTCATGCATCAAGAGCTGGTGTCCGTTTTGTGTCATGGCGAGCAGGAAGATAAAGCGACCTCCTTTTGTGCCTGGAAACCAAACACGTGCTAATGGCGACTGGTAGAGCAAGTCAACTGTATGAACTGTAAGAGAGGGTTATGTGCCTCGGCGAAGCATGTTTTTCAAGTAATCATGTGCTGAAGCTGCCTGGGGTTGTGTATTTGTCAGCATAAATGCATTGAGCAGCGTTCAGACATGCAGAGGAGGAGAAAACCTGCCTATATAATCAATGCAGCTCATTTAGCACAGTGAGGAACGACACCTGATTATTCAGCCATTGCACATCATTAATAATGCATCATATATCCTCTGAGAAAGAGAGAGAGAGAGAAACAGCAAAACATGAAAATACAAATTAAAGAAAAACTGAGCAGAGAAAGAGTGAAAGAATGAAAAAGGCAAAAGAAACAAACTAAATGAACAAAAAAAAGAAAACACATAATAATGAACGGATTAATAAAATAAAGCCAAAAAGAAAAAATATCAATGAAAGAATTAGAACAATGATTGAAACAAGTGAGAAATTAAAAGAACGATTGAAAAAAAGCACAAAAAAATTAAACAAAAAGACACAGAAATGGAGAACAAACGATTAACCAAAACAATTACCTAAAAAATGAAAAAGAAAATAAATGTACCAAGAAAGAATGGAAAGAACAAAACAAAATAAAGTATAAAATAATGAGAAAACAAGCACCCATACAAAAAAAAAAAAAAAACAGAAAGAACAAACAAAATCTTAATCAGAAATAAAATTAAACTTGAATAACAAAATTAATGAAAAAGAAATAACCAAAGAAACAAGCACAAACTTAAGAAATAAATAGAAAATAGAGAAAGAAAAGCACAAATGAAAGATTTTAAAAAAAATTATGGAAAGAAACAGAAAAAGTGAATAAAAAGAAACTAAACTTAAAAGTATAAAAAAACAAACAAAGACCAAATAGAATGAAACAATCTAAGAAAAAAAACTAAAGTCCTTTAGGAAAATGAATAAACAAATGAAAGCAGAGAAAACAATACAAAATATAAATTACATTTATATCAATTACAAGTAAAAAGAACAAATGAAATAGAAACATTAAAAAGAAAAACAATGAATGCTGATATGAAAGAAAAGGAAGAATGGAAGAAAGAGAGAACAAACAAGAATGAACAAAAAAAGTAAGTGTAAACAAATAAAATAAATTAAAAACAAATGAAACAGAATCAACAAAAAAAACACTAACAAAAAATTACAAAAGAGAAAAACAATGTAAGAAAATACAATAAATGAAATAAATTAAACAAACTGAAGAAAAAAAACAAAAGCACAAATGAAACAGCGAAAAATGTACAAAACAAAATGAAAAAAGAAAGAAAGTACAAAATGGTGAAAAAGATAAACAACGTAAGAAAAACCAAATACAAGGATTGGAAAAATAAAGTGCAACAAACTAATTAGTAATGAACAAAAGCACAGATGAAATGGAACAAACAAATGAACGAATGAATATATACGAATAAAAATGAAAAAAGTAAAAAAAAAAAAAAAAAACAGAAAAAGAAAAACAATGTAAGAAAAAACTAACAGAAATACAAAATACGAATTAGTAACGAACAAAAAAACAAACATACAAAAGCACAAATGAAATGGAACGAAGAAAAAAATTCTGAATCAACTAAAACGCAAATAATGAAAGAAATATTTTTTTTTAAAGTAAGAAAAATTAAGCTTCAATATAAAAATAGAGAACAAAAGGGAAAAGCAAGAAACAAATGCACAAACACAAATGTAAACAGAGATGGGACCAAGTCACACATGTGCAAGTCTCAAGTAAGTCTCAAGTCTTAACCTTCAAGTCTCAAGTAAGTCCCAAGTATTTTTTTTCTTGGGCAAGTCCAAGTCAAGTCACCTTAATATTGTTATTTTACCTGCAGAATCTGATCTTAATAAAGTTAAAAGACAAGATATAAGTAACTGTCAGTAAATTAAAATAATTTGGATTTGCATTGTAAATACTCATGTTCAGTAAAATACATCATGGAATCAAACAAAATTGTAACTTCCTAAAATTATTTATTTTTCACTTCTGCCAACAGTGTTTGAAATGTTTTACGTTTTCAACATTGAGTCCATAAAACAAATAACAGCTAAACATCCAACAGACTCCTCTCTGAACACCTCTCTCCCTCTCTCTCAAACACAGTTTACATACAACATTAAACTGTTACATTTCTCCTCTCTCTCTCTCTCTCACACACACACACACTCTCTCTCTCTCTCTCTCTCTCTCTCTCTCAGTATAGAATATAAATATGACGTATTTTCAGTTGTTTCATACTTTTTTGTTATGTACAGTACAGACCAAAAGTTTGGACACACCTTCTCATTCAAAGAGTTTTCTTTATTTTCATGACTATGTAAATTATAGATTCACACTGAAGGCATCAAAACTATGAATTAACACGTGTGGAATTATATATGGAATTATATACATAACAAAAAGTGTGAAACAACCAAAAATATGTAATATTCTTGGTTCTTCAAAGTAGCCACTTTTTGTTTTGATTACTGCCTTGCACACTCTTGGCATTGTCTTGATGAGCTTCAAGAGGTAGTCTCCTGAAATGGTCTTCCAACAGTCTTGAAGGAGTTCTCCGAGAGATGCTTAGCACTTGTTGGCCCTTTTGCCTTCTGTCTGCGGTCCAGCTCACCCCTAAACCACCTCGATTGGGTTCAGGTCCGGTGACTGTGGAGGCCAGGTCATCTGACGCAGCACCCCATCACTCTCCTTCTTGCTCAAATAGCCCTCGATGCCTTCAGTGTGACTCTACAATTTTCATATTCATGAAAATAAAGAAAACTCTTTGGATGAGAAGGTGTGTCCAAACTTTTGGTCTGTACTGTACATAACAAAAAAGTTTGAAACAACTTAAAATACGTCATATTTATATTCTGTACTGTGTATGTATGTATATATATATATATATATATATATATATATATATGCGCCGCCCCTGGAATGCGTTTTTTTGACGGCCTGCTAGCGGATCATTAGGGGCCGTTCACATCATGTCTTTTGCACGCGCAAGTTCGTTATTTCCAATGTAGGCGCGCGGTATGCGCGCTCATAATGGAAGCAACGCGCACGCGTCGCACCGCATCGAGTTAAAAACATCTAAACTTTTCATAATGCCGCAAGCGCACCGCAGGTCATGTGACAATAACTAACCAATCAGCTTCCTCCTTTCCCGTATCAACGTTGAAAGCTCAGCTAAGATGAAGGAACAGCTGTTCATAGCTGTATATGGATTGCCATTTTGAAACGAATTTAGTAGCAGAGCTACTGCGAGCGATGTTTAGTGCTGCAAATCCATTTATACTTTGCTGAAATTTCCGCATCTTCATTGAGAGAGAGCGTGTCATGGATGCTTAGCAACGACAGACGCCCCAGGAGCACTTCTGTCCGAGCGCTTTGGAAAGAAGGAGAAAGCGGCGCGACTAGCGTTTTCCACGCGTTTTTAGGCACGAACTATTGAAGACAAAAGCGATGACCCTCGGTACCTCTCAGGCTGACATGTTGATGTGATGTGATATCTGATTTAAGTGGGCGTGGTGTGTGTAAGGTAGAGAGGGCATGACTGATGATACTGTCCTGATCCAGTCACGACGCTATTCTCAGCCTGCGCTCCAGCTGAGTAATCAACTTTATTTAAAAAAAATAATTTATATATTTTATATTCAAACTGAAAACATGATGTGATTAACACTCAAGTCATTCAAGTCATCGTGTCTCAAGTCAAGTCAAGTCCCGAGTCTTTAACTTCCAAGTCCGAGTCAAGTCTCAAGTCCTAAAAATAGCGACTCGAGTCAACTCGAGTCCAAGTCACCAAGTCACAAGTCCCCATGTCTGAATGTAAAAGACGGACATCTACGACAGAAATTAAAGGAAGCGCAAACGAGCAAATTAACAATCAGAGAGATCTCCATTTGAGAACATTATGTGGTAAAACAACGAAGAGGACTGTGGTTTCACCGCTGACTCACCAAACTCTTCCTGGTGTCGGGGACAGCCGTCACGTCCACAGGCTCTCGCTCCACAGCGTTAACGAAACGAGCCTCGGCTACAGCGATGGCACAGATCACGTGAACCCACCTGCGAACGGGACATCAAACACATGAACAGATGTCGAGTATCTCCTCGCGATATGAGAGAAACAGTTCGAGATGTTAGACCTGTCATCTGTGGTTTTCTTCAAAGCTCCTCCTCTTAAACTGCACAAACAGCAGCCCTGCGACGAATAAACACCTCCAATCATGGACCGAATAAAGTTAACGCAACAGTAAATGTGCTATATAGAAGTTCAACGTACACAATTTTTAATATCAATGATTTTAACTGATCTATGTTTGCGATACTTACCGCTGTCCAGTCGGCCGCAGTGCACCGAGAACACATCCAGCCGTCCCGTTTCGTTTCGGGATTTACGCCGTAACAACCTGATGGAAACGAGAACAGACACTTAGCTGTCTATGAACCAAACTGATAAATGTACGTTCGGATTTAATTATTAAACAGACCGTGTATTTATTAATTATTGTATTATTAAAGAAAACAATACAAAATTTAAATACAATTTTAGTAAAAAGAACAAACGAAAATAAAGAAAACATTAAAGAGAAAAAACAGATATGAATATATGCAGATATGAAAGAACAGAAATAATGGAAGAAAGAGAGAACAAACAAAAGAATGAACGAAAGGTTTAGCAATTAACTAAAACAAATATAAAAACAAGTAAACAAATTAAAAACAAAACAAACAAAGAATGAACCAAAAAAAAAATAAACGAAAAATTACAAATTAACAAAAAAGAAAAACAATGTTAGTAAATACAATAAATAAAACAAATTAAACAAACTGAGTAGTAATGAACAAAAAAACAAAAGCTCAAACAGTGTTAATTTCGTTGACTAAATATTTTCGTCATTATTTTCATCACGAATATATTTTTGCCGACGAAAACGAAACGAAAACTAAAATAGAAGGCACTGATGGAGACTAAAACTATGACTAAATTGATTGACATTATCGTCAACGAATAAAGGACGAGACGAAAATAGACTGTGACGAAAATCAAATCAGCAGACGGCAGAGATGCAAGGAATGAGCAAAAGAACCGGCAAAACAGAACAGACTGCATGAGAGAAGAGAACCAATCAGAGCCTGACTTATTGAGACGTGAAGCGAAGGTTTTCAGTTTTTATGAGCTCCCGGGAAGTCGGCATTCGAAGAGGTGATAGGGACTTTAAGCAACAGCCTCTGGTGGAACGGCAACGCCATTCTGGCGTTGTATTGCGCCTGCGCGAATTTAACTGCTACTTTCTGACGATCTAATTTAACGGTCTACTACGGGAGAACAGCTGATTTGCCAGAGTCGCTACTACATGAGAGGTTAGGTAAATAAATGTTATGTTTTTAGACTTATTTACATCATACAATATTAAAAACTCCTCTTCTGACAAAAAATTGTCATTTAACGCCAAAAGCAATACTTCTCTTGCTTTTTTAAATTATATATTTTTTTGGATCTCAATAAATGAATTAATGCTGCGTTGCGCTGTTCTGTTTTACCGTTGCTTAGTGACTTTTACGTTCTTGGCTACAGCGGTGTGACGGCAAACTTCCGGTCGCTGTAGCCGTTCCATTCGCAGCTGTTGCTTAAAGTCCCTACTGTCTAAAAGAGCGACAAAATGTCCATAGCTCACTTCGCGTTTGACGACGAACAAAACAAAACAAAGTGTAAAACACGCAGAGCGCTCATTCGTGGCAAGAACACAACCAATTTGAAAAGACATTTACAGACGAGCCACCCGGACATTTTCTCAAATGTAATTTTACAACGATGTTCTTTTGTTTATTGAGCTAAGCAAAATTGGAATAGTGCAGTGCGTAGATGTTGTAGCATTAAATATTACGAACTGAAAAGTACTGTAAAATAGCCCCTTCTTCAAATTAGATGCGAGCACAATACTAATACGTAATATTATGATACATACATTTGATTAATACTAATGTTTAGTATATTTTATAATGTTCTACTTGTTGACAATATCACAAATATTTCTATATTAGTCATGTGAAACATGAATGTTCACATCCTATCATTATACATACAAATCTAGCAATATTGTAGTATTTAAAACATACAATATTGCTAGACAAATGAATACCTTATAAAATCTTGTTACTTTTTTTATCCACCTAGCTGCCAACTTATTAAATATTTACTTTAAATGTATGCACTTATTGTTCAGCTCAGCTGTAAGCTTTAAGGTCCTGGACCTAACCTTATTTTTCTTTTATTGATGGTCAATTGGCAGCTAGTTATTGTTTACATTATCATGACAGTGTTTGTTGCTGCATAAAAGCTTTTGAATCGAAATAAAGACACAGTTGTGTTGAAATAAAGTTGAATTTGTGTTTTATATATTTTGGTTAAGTTTGTTTCCTATACCAGCTGTAAAAAAATTGTCTAGTAAATCTGTTATTGATTTTAGTCTTATTTTAGTCGACTAAAATACCAAGCAATTTTAGTCGACTAAAATAAGACTAAAATTAAAACAAATCAGATGACTAAAACTTGACTAACTTGTGTTATTTTTCTTTTTCGCCGTTTTGTTCTTTTTTTACCTTTTCATTTTAGTTAATCAGTTTTTTCATTCGTTCATTTGTCTGTTCTGTTTCATCTGTGCTTTTGTTCATTACTAATTAGTTTGTTGCACTTTAGTTTTTCTATCCTTGTATTTGTTTTTTCTTACGTTGTTTTTCTTTTTCGCTGTTTTTTTTTTTCTATAAAATCTGAATAAACCAAAGAGAAAACAAAACAAAAAGTAAAACAATTATACAAAAAACTAAACAAAAAAATGCACAAAAAACGAAGAAAATAACTATATTAACAAAAGAAAATAATTATTATTATTAATACTAATATTTATATTATTCTTATTATTATTGTACCAGTCTTAATAATAAGAGTTGTCATAATCAACACTTCCACTAATTAACACACTATAAGTCCTCGATGCAGTAATATATAACCGAGCTGCATCTCAACCAAACGTGGGTCATCAGGGGAGATTTACGAGACAGAAACCTCAGTTTTTCATAAGCTGTGCTTCTTTCAGAGAGCTTGAGAAGAGCTGACAGCAGCACAGGTAAAATATGAGCAAGTACTCTTCTGATGACTGGAATCAGTCTGACAGAGTGAAAACAGAGAGCGACGCTAAAGTGATTAGCGCTGCTAAAAGCAGAGCAAGATCGCACTTCATAAATCCAAACAACTCGCCGTAATCAAACTAAAAAGAATTATAGTCAAAAGACTAAGACTAAAACTAAATTAAAATTTCGTGTCAAAATTAACACTGAGCTCAAATGAAACCGAACAAACAAATGAACAAGCGAAAAATGTACGGACTAAAATGAAAAAAGTAAAAAAGAAAAAAAAAAACAGCGAAAAAGAAAAACAACGTAAGAAAAAACAAATACAAGGATAGAAAAACTAAAGTGCAACAAACTAATTAGTAATGAACAAAAGCACAGATGAAACAGAACAGACAAATGAACGAATGAAAAAACTGATTAACTAAAATGAAAAGGTAAAAAAAGAACAAAACGGCGAAAAAGAAAAATAACACAAGTTATTAAACGATTCACCAATGTATGCTATTTACTAAGATAAACTGTTTCTGTAATTTAGAGCAAAGCAAGAACAAGAAAAATGCATATTTGAAACAAAAGCAAACAAAACAAACAAAAAAATTATGGGAGCAAAATTTAATTGATAAAAGAAATGAAGGATAAAGTCAATGAAAAAAATAAAAATACAACAAATGAATGAGTAAAATAAGTAAAAACTATTATTTGAATATATTGTGTATTATTAAATAGTTAAATGTTTTTTCGTGGGAAATATTTCTAAAAAGTTACACAAAAAAAAAGTAAACACAAAAGAGAATAAATGAAAACTAGTGAAATCAAACAAAACTACAATATATTAAGTAAACTGTTTAAGATTCACTAGTCTATGTTATTGAAAAAAAAAAAACTTTTTGTAATTTTTCATTAAAAAACAACTATCAACCTATGTTAAATATGAAATAATGAAAAGATGAAAGAAAATAAGCAAAAACTAACAAGGTCATTAAAACAAATCAAACGAACCAACGAATTAATGAAAAACAAAACAAAAGGAAAAACAAAAAATTGTATATTAAATATTGTGTATGAGTCACTAATATATTTTACTTAAATAAGAATGTAAGCGGGGTCAAACAATACTTCTTACAAAAACAATTAAATTACAATTTATAAAATCCCGAATACTGACATTTGGTTGGAAACACATTGTTAAATAAGTCGCAAAGCCGTTTCAAGTCATTAATCGTCAGAAATATGTAAAATCTTTTTAGTTTTCAGCCCATGTTCAGGGAAGCCATTTCCAACAGAGTTCAAGTGTACGAGCGCTTAAGAAAAACCCAAAATAGCATGAAGAAACTAACAAGCTGTCTATCACTTCAAGGACTCTTTTTCAAGCCTTTGGAAAGCAAACAAGCTGGAGATGCGGTTGTTGTTACTCTTGAGTTAATTTGGTTCGGTGGCTCACTGTCGTCTCTGTAAGAGGAAGTCCAGGGAATTTGGGCGTTTAAAACACCTCCAGGGAGCCACGGGATCTACTTTCAGCAGGAAACTCACGGCGTGGAGACAGTTAATGATAGTGAGAAGCCACCAGAGGTCAAAATGTAGTGGTCTTATCACAATAAAGGGGTTTTGATACAGTAAAATATCTATCATATATGGCCTTGAAGAATAAAATGATAAAAAACAAGATTTTTATTTCAAATAATTGCAAAAATAAAAATGGATATTATTATTATTATTTTATTGAAACTATATATGAAAACATAAACAGAAGAAGAACAGACAAATAAATATAAACAAAAAATAAAATAATTAAGTAATGAATTGGAGATGAAAAAGACAAAAAATGACAAGAATGAACAAAAACAAAAAAATATTTGTTATACACACACACACACACTAATAATAATAGCTATTATTATTATTAATAAATTATTTATTATTATTATTTTAAAAAGAACAAATGAAAGAAAAAATTTAAAGAAAACACAATGCAATAAATTAATGAAAAACAAAAGTCAAAAATGAAAAAAAAAAAAAAAAAACTCAAATTAAATGCAAATAAAATGAGAATAACAAAAGGAAAGAAACAAAGAAATTAAATGACAAAAAGACAAAAAAAAAGTATTGGAAAAAGCAGAAACCAAAGAACAAACAAAACAAAAGATATGTAAGTGTATATAATTACATAAAATATAACAATAATACTAATATATTATAATTATAAAAAGGAAAACAAACAAAAGAAAAACAAACAGAATACAAAAGTATGAAACAGAAAGAATTTACAACTGACAAAACAGAAAGAAAAAAATAAAATCTAAATAAACCAAAGAGAAAACAAAACAAAAAGTAAAACAATTATACAAAAAACTAAACAAAAAAAAAAGCACAAAAAACGAAGAAAATAACTATATTAACAAAAGAAAATAATTATTATTATTAATACTAATATTTATATTATTCTTATTATTATTGTACCAGTCTTAATAATAAGAGTTGTCATTATCAACACTTCCACTAATTAACACACTATAACCGTAGGCTGCTAACAGTCCTCGATGCAGTAATATATAACCGAGCTGCATCTTAATCAAACGTGGGTCATCAGGCGAGATTTATGAGCCGGAAACCTCAGTTTTTCATAAGCTGTGCTTCTTTCAGAGAGCTTGAGAAGAGCTGACAGCAGCACAGGTAAAATATGAGCAAGTACTCTTCTGACGACTGGAATCAGTCTGACAGAGCGAAAACAGAGAGCGACGCTAAAGTGATTAGCGCTGCTAAAAGCAGAGCAAGACCGCACTTCATAAATCCAAACAACTCGCCGTAATCAACTCACAAACTTACGTATCCCAACGTTTTTTAGCATGCTGACATAAATCCGTCACTCTTTCGCAAGTAAATATAATCATATCATCAGCCGACTGGAAATATCATGGCCGAACGCTTCTGGAAAACACAAAAACATCAAGAAAACTGAAATAGTTTGGTCTAGACTGCCATTTTTTAACCCAGATGCTGGTGTTCATTTCGACAAACGGCTAATTGGCTAACTGCGCGGCTTAGACTAGTGGCGTGGAGAGAAACCCCTCGAAACGAGACACTTTCTCCTCTTCGTGAGGTTTTTTTCTGTGCTCGTCTGAGTTGGGTTCAGCCTGACTGACTGTAAATTGGCTCTCGAGGCCCTGCCACCAGATAAAGCCTGAATCAAGGGCGTTTATTAGCACAAACAGACTGAAAAATGCAGATTGGTGTGAAGGAGGCAAACAAACAACTGGAGATACAGATGCAGACGTGAAAGACGGGAAAGATTTTGAAGTAAACTATTTCCTTTTTAAGAAACTACAACAACACTAATGGTCTGAAACTACATTCATTAAATATGCATTTTTTAAAGGAACAAATAAAAAGCACTTTTTACTCAAACAATAAAGTCCAAATATAGCCAACATATATCCAAAAATAAACTTTTTATTTTTATTTTTATAGATGTTAGCTCTATTTTGACTAACACATATGATAATATACTAAATATATTATGAATAATTATTTTTATTATATATTATACTTTTATAAATAAATGGGCATGTCCAATGAAGCCAATTTCTAAAAATAATAATAATAAATACAAAATATTGTTCGTTATCATTTATACTTAAATAAATGTTAATTTAATATTACATTTCATAAATTCATAAAAAAATTTACAGCTTGTTTTAAAAATGTAATTATATTTATATATATTATAATACAGTATAAAAATGTATTTGCATTATTATAAATAAATGTATTTGTTCTCAATAATAAATGCTTATTTTAAATAAAATAAATAATATTTATATGCTTTTAGAAACTAGCAAAAAAAAAAAAATTGTTCAAAATCACTCCACTTGGTTCTTAATCTTAAGGATTTTTTAAGGGTTGTTTTATATATATATGTGTGTGTGTGTGTGTGTGTCCAAGCTATATAAACAAAGTATGAACTTAGTTGAAGGCATCCATCGAGCACATTTGTATGAATGAATGGTTAAACAGCAGCACAGTGTTCTGTGTGAACGGCTCTTATCATGACATCAAAGCCATCTTTGGATCACGAGAAGCACATGTGAGGTGTGTGAGCTCACTTGTGTGGACTTGTAGGCCGCAGCAGCTACACGACAGCAGGACACTGGTGCCGTCATCACCGATGTGAGAGTTCGACGGCAGCGGCTCTGTGTTTTCAGCTCCTGCGCTGAAGCACATCTCTGGAACCAGCGGACGGGTGCGACAGCCGACCCGGGACACCAGACCAGACATGTCCGAGAGGTGGAAGGGGTCCTTAAGAGGCTAAACACACACAAACACATGAGAGAGAAGAACATGCTAAACCACAGAGAAACGTACAAGGAAATTAATCGGGTCCAAAGAAGCTTAGAAGTGAACCAGATTTTGTGCCGATAGCCAAAAGTCTGTTTTAGTGCTTTGATAGTGCTGCACAGTGCATTACCTGTGTGTACGGACAGAAGAGCGTGCAGACGGCGCAGTGCGGCTCGATGGTCGCCATCGCAGCGTTGAACTGTTTCTCGGCCAGGAAGTTTGGCACGCGGTTCTGCCACAGCGCGCTCTCCTCAGACTTCTTGGCCTCCGGCGGAACGTCGCCACCTACAGGCAGCCCAGAGTACAGCTCTACAGAAACACACCGAGACGATACACTCAAGAGTCACTCTTCAGAAGAGATACACAATACAACAATCACTGTACAAAACTAGATAGATAGAGCGACAGAATGATAGAACGATAGATAGGTTGAACAATAGATAGATAGCGTCAGAACGATAGAGCGACACACAGACAGAATGATAGATCAAACAGACGAACGATAGATAGATAGATAGAGTGAAAGAATGATAGAACAAGAGAGCGACAGACAGAATGATAGAATGAATGAACGATAGATAGACAGATAGATAGAGTGACAGAATGATAGATAGAACGATATATAGAGAGCGTCAGAATGATAGAATGATAGAGCGACAGACAGATAGAATGAACGATAGATAGAGCGACAGAATGATAGAGCAAGAGATAGACAGATAGAATGACAGAGCGATAGATAGATGGATAGATAGACAGACAGAGAGGGACAGAATGATAGAGCGACAGACAGATAGATAAAATGATAGAACGATAGAATGAAAGAGACAGAGTGACAGATTGATAGAACAAAAGTGAAAGACAGACAGATAGTGACAGAAAGATAGAACGATAGAGCGACAGACAGAAAGAATGATAGAACGAACAATAGACAGAGCGACAGAATGATAGAGCAACAGAGACAGATAGAATGATAGAACTATAGATAGATAGATAGATAGATAGATAGATAGATAGATAGATAGATAGATAGAATGACAGATAGATAGATAGATAGATAGATAGATAGATAGATAGATAGATAGATAGATAGATAGATAGACAGACAGACAGGGACAGAATTATAGAGCGACAGACAGACAGATAGAATGATAGAACGTTAGATAGAGTGACAGACAGAAAGAATGATAGAACGAACGATAGACAGAGCGACAGAATGATAGAGCAACAGAGACAGAATGATAGAACTATAGATAAATAGATAGATAGATAGATAGACAGACAGACAGACAGAGAGGGACAGAATTATAGAGCGACAGACAGACAGATAGAATGATAGAACGTTAGATAGAGCGACAGAATAATAGAATGACAGAGCGACAAACAGACAAATATAATGATAGAATGAAAGCCTGATAGAGTGCCAGAATTATAGAACAATAGAGTAACAGACAGACGACTAAGCTACATAAGAATTTTAATATGAATCTCTCTCATAAGCACTAAAATCCACATTTTAGAGGTAAAAGAATCATATAAAAGTGAAACATGGCTCAGTATGAGTGCTGTCCTCTTTCTCTGAGGCGTGACTCAACAGACAGCAGCTTTGATGCCCCTCTGTCCTGTATTTTGCCCCCTACAGTGACAGCAGGTGGTGAGGATTTACAGCTGTCTGTCTGTTCATAACACACGGCACAGACAAATCAATAACCGTCTTTCAGCCGCCCGTCTCATAAAGCACTGATTGTTTGTGGCTGCTTTCTTTCATACTTTATTGCTTTTGCTCTTTGTGTCGCGAGTGCACACCTTCACAACAAACAAACAAAAAAAACTACATCTTGACATCAAACATGAACGCTCTGAAATAAAATGAAATGTGCTAAAAACATTCATATATATTGTAGAAACATATCTAACTTTTAACAACTTTATCCTCAGATATCAGACATTAATCTAGGATGCCAACTTGCTTCTGTTCTCCAGAGCTACATGTGAAAACAATATTGCAATATTTCTCATAGTACCCTATGAAAACAAAAATACAACATTGCTGTTTTCATAATAATATTATATAAAAAATATTGTAATTTAATAACATGCATTGTCATAAATTGAGCCTCATTTCAGAGACACTGAATCATTTGTAAACTTTTTTGTAAAACTTTCTTGCTTAAAGTTTTTCACTATTTCAACAATAAAAAAACATTCATTAAAATACTTTTACGAAGTTTATGAAGTCTTAAATTTCATTTATGAGAAAAAAGAAAAAAATCAAATAAAATATCTCTTATTTAAATGTGAAAATTTAATAAATATGGTTTTCACAAGCAATTCTATGAACCAATTTTTAATTTTTATTCAATTTTATGATTTTACAATTTTATCGTATACATAAGAACCAAACATACACTTTTTTTTTTACCATTTTAATGATTGTCATTTATTATACTTGCAAAACAAAATATGGGTTTTTCTTTTTTTGTGTAAAAATATTCTAACATAATTCAACAAATTATGAAATAATGGTTTTACAAATACCATTAGATTTTTTTGTGGACATTATTACAAACTGCATTTAAAAAAAAAAGCAACACTTAATTCCAGAATATCTTTGCAAACAATTTCACGATTTTATGACCATCATTGCTAACGCAAACAAAACCGTAAAACTATTCTAAAGCAAATTCAACAATTTAAGCAAGAAGTGATTCATGAATGTCATTTGATTCGATGGACATTATTATGAACTTCTTCATATCACAACTTAAGTGTTTTCAAACACACAATGTTTATTTTAGATTTCAGACATTCCAACACACAAAAGTACTTGGACAAATGCAGATTAATGTCTATGGAAGTGGTGTTAAACTACCAAATATATTTACTTACAATTATTTGAAATAATTTATATATAATATTTATTTATATATATTATAAATTAATATATAATTTCATAATATAGTTAACATGTAATTTTTTTTTATATAAAAAGTAAAAATTAAACTCAATACATGCCTTATACACAGCTATTGTAGCTGTGGTGTGTTTTGTGAAAAGCATGACGCATTTCCATGAAAACGGTAAGGATACATTCTAATATAACAGTAGCCGAAAAAAAACGTGTGAAAAGGTTATATGATTTTACAAACATTCGTTTTTTCACGGATATTACTACAGATTACATTTAAAGTACACATAAAACCTGTTAATGAATGAAAAACTAAAATATACAATTACGAACAACCTTCCGAACAATTTTATTTTCCGCACATTACTTCAAATGTAATTTTTTATTCTTGATGCATGCAAGAATGGTTTTATGAACATCATTACGAAATTCCGATGAAACATAAAACATGCACGGAGAATGTAAATCTGTTCTAGCGTAAAATGTTGCACTGATATTTTAAGTGAAAATTTATGTTTTTGAAGAACAATTCACAGGAATCTGCATGCATGTCATAAATGAGGCCCAAAAAATTAATAGTAAAATTCCAGGGGAAATTTTATAGTATATTGCGCTTAATGTTTATCGTTGATGATGTCATGAATGCATTACTTACCCTCATCGCTGGAGGCTTCCTGTTTGACTATGGAGTGAGGAGAGCGCATGGGTGGCTTGCTGAACGGATGTCTTCGGCTCTTCTTCACCTCAACTTTCTTCTTCAGTTTCGTGAAAGGTTTTGGCTGAAAGCAAAAAGATTTAATTGTTATTCACCTCAACGTTTAATTAAAATCCTAAAGAAAGGCTTTGGGACCAGAGAAGCTGCTCACCTGCAGGCCGGGAGCAGCTCCATTACTCTGGTCCTGAATGTCGGTGGAAGCAAATTGCTCAAACACCTGCTGGAAGGAGAGATCGTCGGGATGCTTCGGCTTCTTCTTTTTCTTCTTCTTCTTCTCCTCTCCGTTTTCCGATGGAGGATCCTGAGATTCTGTTTTTATATCTTCAGCTGCAAAGATGAATGAATGTGAAGAAAATACAAAATCACACATTCAGTAATAAGAAGGCATTTGCTAGGGTTTATGATATTACAAGATATCGGCATCAACATCGGCTCTCAAAAAAACACATATCGGTTGACCACTACACACAACGCTTCTGAACTTCTGATTTCTCCCAATATAGGGACAGGAGACTTGTCAGTCAATAAGTGAAAGAACTCTGATATTTTTTTGTAAATTAAAAAGTAATGCGTTACTTTTTACTAGTTACTCAGATTACTCCGTTACTCCAATATTTTATTGTAAATTAAAAAGTAATGCATTACTTTTTTCTAGTTACTCAGATTACTCCGATATATTATTGTAAATTAAAAAGTAATGCGTTACTTTTTACTAGTTACTCAGATTACTCCGTTACACCGATGTTTTATTGTAAATTAATAAGTAATGCATTACTTTTTACTAGTTACTCAGATTACTCCGTTACTCCAATATTTTATTGTAAATTAATAAGTAATGCATTACTTTTTACTAGTTACTCAGATTACTTGGTTACTCCGATATTTTATTGTAAATTAAAGAGTAATGCGTTACTTTTTACTAGTTACTCAGATTACACAGTAACTCCGATATTTTATTGAAAATTCAAAAGTAATGCGTTACTTTTTACTAGTTACTCAGATTACTCCGTTACTCCAATATTTTATTGAAAATTCAAAAGTAATGCGTTACTTTTTACTAGTTACTCAGATTACCCGGTTATTCCGATATTTTATTGTAAATTAAAAAGTAATGCGTTACTTTTTACTAGTTACTCAGATTACACAGCAACTCCGATATTTTATTGAAAATTCAAAAGTAATGCGTTACTTTTTACTAGTTACTCAGATTACTCCGTTACTCCAATATTTTATTGAAAATTCAAAAGTAATGCGTTACTTTTTACTAGTTACTCAGATTACTCAGTAACTCCGATATTTTATTGTAAATTAAAAAGTAATGCGTTACTTTTTACTAGTTACTCAGATTACTCAGTAACTCCGATATTTTATTGTCAATTAAAAAGTAATGCGTTACTTTTTACTAGTTACTCAGATTACTCCATTACTCCAATATTTCATTGAAAATTCAAAAGTAATGCGTTACTTTTTACTAGTTACTCAGATTACTCAGTAACTCCGATATTTTATTGTAAATTAAAAAGTAATGCGTTACTTTTTACTAGTTACTCAGATTACTCAGTAACTCCGATATTTTATTGTCAATTAAAAAGTAATGCGTTACTTTTTACTAGTTACTCAGATTACTCCATTACTCCAATATTTCATTGAAAATTAAAAAGTAATGAGTTACTTTTTACTAGTTACTTGAAGTAATCTGATAATGTAACTCGCGTTATCCCCAGCACTGGCTATATGGTAAGAGTTTTCTTGCATCACCTTCTAAACGGAGCGCTGCTTCCGCCTGCTCCTGCTCCTCCCTCTCCAGCGCCTCCAGTGTGAGGAGTGCCTCCCGCGCCATGCGCTCGTCCTTCTGCTGCCGCCGCTGCTGCTCGCGCTCCTCCACCTTGAGCAGGTATTCACTCATGTCCAGCTCTACTCCCTCCATTTCCAGAACCTTCACCTCCTCCAGCTTCAGACGGCGGAACTGTTTCACCTTCGCTTGAACTCTATGACAAACATCGCAAATGGACAACTAATTTATTTCAACACTATCGATTAGCAATTTAGTAGTTCTCATTTATTATGATTCAAAGAGTAAACATCAAAGGTCGATAAAACTTTTATTTCAAACAACATTTACAACTAGATATAGATAGATATTATTACTACAATCCGAACAGTAAAGGTCAAGAGGTATAAAAAAAAAAACTTTGCCAGAACTCTACAAATATAATTGTATTTTATTTCAAATCAAACTTTTCCCACTTGATGGTCTTTATTAATTACGATTTAAGCAGTAAAAAACAAAGATACTCAAAATCTTCATAGAAGCAAAAAAAAACAAAATTTCTCCACTTGATAGTTTTTATTACGAATCAAATAGAAAATCTCCTACACTCTACAAAAAAATGACGGAAATGGATAAACTTTTATTTCAACACAAACCTTTTTGCTGTTTTGCAAACGATTAGAACAGAGGTCAATAAAACCTTAAAAATAAAAACATTTGCCTGAGCTCTACGACAAATACTTAAAACGAAACGAACTTTTTTTCAAAACAAATTTTTCCGACTTGATAAAATGGTTTAAGATCCTAACAATAAAGGTCATTTCACGTCCACGGTAAATTCTCACAGAGACATCGTTAAAAAAATGCATTTAGTGCACTTATTTAGACCAGTTAAAAAAAAAAAAAAAAAAAAAAAATTTAAGTTACAAATGTTCAATGATATTAACCATTAACCAATGATAATTTAACCATGAACGTTCTAACGTGACTTTCCAACATCATGCCATTGCATCCTTTTACTATTATCATTCCATATATTATTTTAATTTAACAATGTATTGTGTTTCGCATTAAAAGCACATAATAAATACAGTACTTACACAGATTTTCACATTCACACATAGTTAAAATTAAACCGTGAGTTTGCGAAAAGCGAGTTTTTTTGTTCAGGGGCCTGATTAATTTTTTTTTCTAAAATCAATGATGAAGACAACTAACAGATTTTCGTTGCAAAAAACAAAACAAAAAAGAAACACTGAACATTTCGGCACCTGCGGAGGAGTTTCTCTCTGTACGTGACTCTGGTTTTCCTCCAGTGCTCCAGCTCGGGGCTGGTGAGGCTCGTGGGTTTGAGGTGGTCCAGGAGCGTGTTATCTTTCCCCTGTTTCCACAGCTCGTAGCGGTCGGGCTGCAGGCAGCGAACGAAGACGTCCATGGAGATCTTCACCATGTCCTTACGGCAAGTGCACTGCAGAAGACAAATGGGAACCAACATCTCTAAGTAAACTAAGTCAACAACTGTAAAAAAGTTATGATTGTATAAATATATTAACTTCCTAATAGCTTATATTTCGATTCAGTTTAAATATACGGTTTTATTTGTATTTATTTTTTTTAAGTGATTTTTATTTTGGCCTTTGGTTTGAAAATTAAATAATATTATAGAGTAATACGAATAATAATGCAAATGTATATACAATCTATTACATATTAATATAGTAAATATTAACAATAATACACATTAATTAATATAAAAGTAATACATTAAAAAAGAATTAGCTATTAATAAGTGTAGAAACTATTTTCATTGTTTATTTGCATCATGAAAAGTGCTATACAAATAAACTAACTGAATAATCCTATAAAGCATCAAAAAAGTATGTTTAACAGAAAATTAATTATAATAAAAAATAATATATATATATATATATATATATATATATATATATATATATATATATTAACTTATTAAATTACTATACATTAATACATATATTTAAATAAATAATACTTACATTTAAATTATTTAAATACACAAAAAATTAAGATGCAAAGACAGATTAAAATTTAATGTGAAGAAGAATATTTAAAACAAATATATGTTTTTCTAATATATATGCAAGTTCACCTTAAAAAAAAAACTACAAAAATATCGGGGTTCAAACTGATGAAATTGAATAAAAGATGAGAATAAAATGAAGTGCATCATGGGATTCATGACTGAAACAATGATTGAGAGGAAAATGAAGGCGATGGAGACGAGATGTGATGATTAGATGAAATAAGTCTTCATGCAGGTGCGCAGACACAAGATTATTAAATCATCAGCACCAACGACTGCGAGGGAAAAAAACAGCCTTTTAATTGCAGAGTTTGCACGCAATGGATCGAAGTGAAACCACACAAATCAACATCTCTCAATCAACAGTGAGAAAGAGAGAGAGAGAGACAGATGGAAATAAAAGTAATTTTCCTGCGAGATGCACTCGGCTGTATTACATCGGCCGTTATTTCCTGCACTGCGCCGGAGCTGCTGTTCAATTACCAGAAACATTCTGCAGCTGAAGTGAAGACAAACACTGCAAACACTGTGTGTGTGTGTGTGCGCGTGTGTGTGTGTGTGTGTGTGTGTGTGTGAGAGAGAGAGAGAGAGAGAGAGGGCATAATAACGGCAACAAGTGCTATTCTTCACTCCGAAATGTCAAGGGCTTTGCCATATAACGCTCAGAAATGCAATTGCAACCGACTGGAAGGATCAGACTCCTGGAAAACAAGCAGCGCTGAGAGGAAGAACCAGCCAAAACTAAAAGTACAATCATGCGGTGAACACTTTTCAGGAGCGTAACTGAGACTCAGCTGTTTCCAAGATAAGTTTTTACAAGCTAGATTACCTTAAAGAAAATTGTGAAAATAGGGAGATAAATATTCTTAAATGAGTAAAAAAGTAAAAGGAAATGTATTGTTCCTTTTAAATGGCTATATATATATATATATATATATATATATATATATATATATATATATATATATATATATATATATATATATATATATATATATATATATAACACACACACACACACACACACATAAATATACACACACACACACACTCATACATATGAATAGTGTCAGTGTGTGCATAAAGTAATATATAAATAATATCAAATTAATAAATAAAATTCTATAAAACCATTTAAATGAAATAACATTTTATATAAAAATTTTAAACAACTCAAGCTGCAAAGTATTTCAATAAAGTGTGTAGTGGAATACTTAATACAATTTTATATATATATATATATATATATATATATATATATATATATATATATATATATATATATATATATATATATATATATATAAATAAATATATATTTGCAATCCCAATACATAGGCAATATATAATGAGAATAACATTAGAATAACATTTTTTTTGTTTTGTTATTGAAATCTTCCACTTCAAATTTACATCAAATCTGCTCTTACTAACTTTCAAAGAAATATAATACAAATTTCAATTTTATTTTATTTAAATATTTATATAAAGGCATAGTATGTTTTTTTTTTATATATTAATTTTATTTTTTAATTTTATTTTCTTGCTCACCACTGCCATTTTGATTTAATTTGAAGAAAAACACTATCGGGAAAAACTACCTACGTTATATGAGAGAGAGAGAGAGAGAGAGAGAGAGAGAGAGAGAGAGAGAGAGAGAGAGAACAAGAAAGAAAGAACAAACGAAAAGAACAAACAAAGAGAAAGGGAAGATATAAAAGACATGAAAAAACAAAAAAAAGAACAAAAGAAAAGAGGAAAAACAAAAAAAGAATAAAATGAATGGAACGGACAAACAAAAGAACAAATGAAAAGAATAGAAAGAGTAAAAAGAGAACAAACAAAAAGAAAAAAAACAAAAAGAACATGAAAAAAGGACAAACAAAAAATGAAAAGCACAGAGATTAAAAAGAACCAATGAAAATAAAAAGAATGACAAGAAGTAAACAAACAAAACTAAGACAAATAAAATGAAAAAACAAATGAATAGGACAAAAAAGAGGAAATAAATACAAAAGAAAAGAAAGTAAAAAACAGAAATAAAAGAAAACAAACGGAAAAAATGAAAAGACAAACAAATAAAACAAACGAAAAGAAAGAAAAAGAACAAACAAAAAGAACAAAATGAAACTAAAAAAGAAAAAGGATAGGACAAACAAAATGAAATAAAAAATGAGAAAACAAACAAACTGAAAGAATAAAAACGACATGACACGAAAAAGGATAGGAAAAAAGAAAGAACCGACGAAAAGAAAAAACCTAACTAAAAAACAGAGAAAGGACCAACAAAAATAAAAAGAAAGAAAATGACAAACAAACCAATGAAAAGAGAGAACACATGAGGAAAAATTAAAAGAACAAACATGAAAGAAAAAAACAGATGCAAAAGACACTGAGAAACTGCAAAAGAATAAATAAATAAGCAAAAAACACGAATGAATGAAAGAACGAATGATCAAACAAACGAATCAGGAGCGAAGCAGGAAAATGAATGAATGCCTGTGAAAGAACTAACAAAAGCACAAATGTACGATGAACTGAAGGAGTGTGACTCATGTGACTGACGTCTGTCCTGTTAGACTTACGCTCACCTGCGTGGCCATCTTGCCATAGTCGATCCAGCGCAGGGTCGCGAAGTTCGTGGACTCGGCGCAGTTGAAGCCGTGGTTGAATCCGGCGTGATATCCGTACGGAAACGTGATCATGAACTCACCTTCCTCCTGCGTGATCTGACAAAGAAAGACGACAACCACAAAATCATCACAAATGCGCAAAATCTCATTTCACGTTATCTGCGCTGATTATGGTGTGGAACTTCGCAATTACACAAATTTTATTTCATGTAGTAAAATACATCGAACTGGGTGGATTCGATTTTTACACCGATGTTTTGGGAACTGAAAAATGTACAGCGTTTTATAACGAATAAATTGCTAAAATTTTATACACAAAAAAACAAGAAATAAGAGAACGAAAATACCGAATCATGGTGTAAATTTACATAAAAAAATATAGATTTTTGATTCTGATTGCAAAAAGATTTTTTGTGTGTCTTTTTGAATAACTTGAGTTTGAATGTCAGTATCTACACTTTATTGTAAATTCTGCTAATGTGGTAATAATCATGAAGCTCGTGGTTCATCTTCATGGGACAGACGCATGTGTCTCTGAAGGAGGAAGTGCTGAACGTTTAATTTTTTCCCAGCTATTGCTCCGTTTCCCCACACATTATTAATTTCACTGAGCTCTACAGTAATCTGTGTGAAGGCAGCACTGAACTGTACTTTGATGAAAGAGCCAATAACCACTGAATTAAGCTGCAAACGACACTTCAGAGGGAGAAAAAGCCATTGCGGGAAAATCAGCCGAGACTGAGAAACACGGCGGCTTTGAGCGCTAATATCTGTAGCCATTAGCGGCTGACGGGAAAATAAATTTGCTGTGAGAAAACTTCAGCATCTTCTCTTGCTTTCTCCATCCATTCATCGTCTCCTTCAGACCTTGGGCTCCTCGGCTGACGGCGGCCAGAAGAAACGTTTAAAAGACATTTTCAGATGCTACGAGAGGGATTAAGATGGAGGCATGGATCATGGCGGAAAGTTAGCCAGCCTTAGCTAATGAATCTTTTTATTTCACTTTACTTTTTAGCTTTGCGATCTGTAAAGTTATGCTTAGAAAGAAAGTTAGATTCATTAATAGCGTTCTGAGACATTTTCGTAGAATTTGCCCCAGATTGTGTTCGTAAACTTAAAGGTACATTATTTTGAGTAGGGTAACTAGAAAAAGTACTGCTTTTTGTTGTTACAAAAAAAATATACAATATTATATGAGACGATAATAAAAAAAAACATGAAAACATTGAATGAACAAAAAAAAGTCAATGAATGAATGAGCACGAAAAAAAAATGACGTATAAAAAAATGACAATAAAAATCTGAAGTGAAAGGAAAAAAGTAAACTAAAATAATAAAATTAATTTTGAAAAAAAATAATAAAAAAATCAGGTTTTATGCTGTACACTGGCATTACCATAAAAAAATATGATTGCGAAAATTTTTTACATACAAAATATTTAATACAGAGCGAATAACTTGCAGAAATGTAAAAAGTATTACTCATTTTAAATAAAATAATTTTGCACTGATCTGAAAGAAAATGTATTAAATTAACTTAAGCTAATATTTAATAAAGCGATGAAGTCAAACTTTATGGTGCAAATTTGCATTACCATAAATAATCAATTGCGAAACTATTATACACAAAATATTTTATAAAACAAGTGAATTTTGCATAAATGTATATCCAAGTATTATTAATAATTAAATAATAATTAAAAACATTTTAACTTAATTGAAAGAAGTACAAAGTTGTTAACACTTTAGAATAGGTTACACTTGTTAACTATTAACGATGACTTTTCTCTCTATACATTCTTAATTTGCTGCTTATAAATAGTTAGTAAGATAGTTGTTAAGTTTAGGCATTGGGTAGGATTAGTGATGTAGAAAAAGGTAATGTAGAATAAGGCATTAATACATGCTTAATTAGCACTAATACATGGCTTATATTCTAATAGTATGCATGCAAAATGTTACTGAAAAGTTATCTATATAATTTTTTTTACTTAAAATAGAATGCATTTCTAATTTAGAAAAAAGTCACGTATTATGGTATAAATTTGAATTACAAAAAAAAACTGCATTTGAATTGAGCAACTGCATTTATTTAAAAATAAAAGAATTAATAACATTTACAATAATAAATATATATATATATATAAAACTGAACTTACAATAATACATTTACTTTTTATTCATTATTTTAAATTTACTTTTGCTTTTAATAATTTGAAACTGATTTTATTACCAAAATGAGCCCTATTACAGAGTCTGACAGGCTTTTTAACAATAAAAAGTACATTTTGAGTTCATGGTGACGTTACCGTAAAGCATTTCAAAGAAAACCATGGTACAGCATCCAGAAAACATCGGTATTAAGTCTGGTATTATGTATCGTAACAGTATTAACGGTCACCATAATGGTGGAGCAGATGAATCTTAATGAATTTCTCCTCATTCTCGCGAAGACTGCTTGCTAGCAAGAGTTTGAGCTGATGCTCTAATAACGTCCCCAGACACACGGAGAGAGTCAGACAGACAGGAAACTTGCTGAGATCAACACTTCATCTCCCTTTCGGTTTCATCTCACTCTCTCTGACTCAAAAGTGACGATAGCATCCATCGTATGGAGGAGTGAAAATCAGGATTGCAGCAGTTGAGCGGAACGTATAGCCGCGCTGAACTTTATCTAGCCTCATTACAGAGATTTATTCCCATTTTAATCTCACTGTGAGGGTCTCGGGCTCCTGAAAATGGGAATTATCCATGGAGAAAAAAAAAAAAAGGAGTAATTTGCATGGATGGAAGCAGGCGACAGAGTAAATTGAAATGTAATCCACGGCCCGTATAAATCACGTATAAATATAAATCACGATTGTTGTGTAAATACACATAGAAAGATGTGTGAGGGGTCATAGCACTTTAGTTTACTACCCTCTTCATCTTTGTACACAAAGCTAAATGCTAATGCTACAATTTCTGACCACAGGACATTAGTGCTACATCTTGCATTAGCATTAGCATGAAAAACACACATTCAGAGATTCCTAATACTTCCCAAAAAGCAACCAAGCTTAGCGAGCTAACAGAGGTTTGATCTTTAACAAAAACAAAAATCTGCGCATGAAAAATTTGTTAGCAAGGCTGTTAGCAAGAACGTGCACACACCTTACTTCTATTAAAAAAAATAAAAAATAAACGCTCACAAAAGAGCAAATCGTGTGTGTACTACTAACGTTTGTGTAAACTGTTCGTTAAACCATTCTGATGAAAATAGTCGCAACAAATTTCTGCAATAAGCCAATAACAGAAGCTAATAGCTTTATCAACTTTATTTACTGGTATATTAATGAAACAAGTAGAATTTTAAAAACATTTCTTATTAAAATTGTTGCAACAACATTCAACAAAATTTTATTTGCTTGTGTTTCTATAAAAAATGTTTGAAGCTAATAAAGACAAGCAGACCGTTTGAGTAAAATGTTCGTAAAAAATTCTTTAAACGTTTTAATTCT
The DNA here is from genome assembly GCF_023724105.1 of Carassius gibelio. NCBI lineage: Eukaryota > Metazoa > Chordata > Actinopteri > Cypriniformes > Cyprinidae > Carassius > Carassius gibelio. The sequence continues at coordinate 2,550,205 of NC_068392.1, forward strand.
TTAATTCTTTAAATTCTTTAATTGTTTCAACACATTTCCACAAAATTGCTTGTGCTTTTTAATTACAAAAACATCAGAAGCTAATAAAATAAACTCAGTATCTTTTACTGGTATACTAATGAAACGAGCAAAACGTTTTGTCAAATTTTCCTAATTTTTTTTTTTTTTATTGTTGTATTGTATTCATTTTACACACGCACTGTTACTGAAATTAAATATCTAAAGGATGGCAGATGTAAGAATGGTTTTCCGAATAATTTACAGAGAAATTCGTAATTGTTAAGTCAGTGAAGGAAGCAAAAAAAATTGCTTCATTAGCTTCTTTCACTGGCGTATTAATGAAACAGGAACAGAACTGAGTTACAAATAGTTTGCGAAACCATTACTGAATAAAAAATTGCAGCATTCAATTCAATTAAATAGTAATACACTGTTTATTGGTAAATTTATTTAGTTGTTAATATTATAAAAAAATGTATTGTATTATGCAAATTATAACAAAAGGAATTACAATAAATAAATAAGCTTTATTTGCTTTTAATGATGCAATGGCAGAACGAAGCTATAAGTTGTTCGTAAAAAGTTGTTTGTAAGCACATTCAGTTTGACGGATTAGCACTGGTGCTACAGCATTAGATACAAAACTAGCGAGAGAAATTAAAATTAAAAAGTTTGATAATTTGCACACACACACACACACAAAACGTATTTCATTAAAAACTAACATTTAAAACAAGTTGTTAAAATCCAATAGAGTGCATTTATGTAAATTATTCACAAAAACCATTCATAAATTAATTTTAAGATTTCAAGAACAATTTAGAAAGGAATTTAATTTGATATAAACTGGGCTATATTTAGATCATTAGATAATCAAACTGTAAGAAATGAAGATGGCATGATGTATCCACAGGAAAAAAATAAATATTGATATATAAACTTGCTTTTGTAAAAAAGTTTACAAAACTATGAGAAACTATGAATAATTTGAAATTAATTTTATTATTATCAAAAAGTTGGTAGTTCAATAAATCGAAGATTTTTTTTATCAACGCAAATGTTAATCATATAGTTTCACAATTAACATTAAATCAAATAGCGTAAAAATCTTTAATTTGTTGCATGTTATTATGTGATAACCTACATAATAAAATGTAAATTCAATTAATATAACAAATTGTAAATTTAAATAATATAGTTTTATTATTTATTACATCAGTATTTTTAATTTAAAAATAATAAATATAAAATAAATTATTACAATTAAAGTTTTTTGTTGAGTTTTTTATTATTTAATTTTATAATTTTATATTATTACTACCTCATTTTAATGAATTTAATATTTCTTAGTTTTTTTACACAAATTATAACATCATAACACGAAAAAAATACGTCACATTATAAAGTGACAATCTGCACAATACAATTATAAATATTACAATAATTATTAAAACAACAATAAATCGTAACTAAGTAAACTACATATACGTTTGTTATTATTATTAGTTTTATTACTTTTAGTATTAATACTATTACTAATAATAAAAATAATAAATAAAATGAACATTTTGATTTATAGTTTAATTATATATGTTTTTATAGTATATTGCAAATGGCTTAAACATTTCACATTATTTGATTTTGTGAACCGCTGTGATTAACATTTGCATTGATAAAATCATTGACAATTTATTCCACTTATCTCCAGCTATATCATATGAATCAACATTTGTGCTGTGTCAGTGACAGGAAGTGATGTAATAGGTGAATAACTCACTCTGTCAAAGGGGATGCTGTATTTCTTCAGGATCGATGGAGAAATGAGGGTCATCTTGTGACGGAGAAACGCGTCGCAGCCCTGAGAACTTCCTGGAAAAAAGCCTGCAGAAAACCCCAAACAGCAAAGAGAGAGTGAGAAAAATGCCAACAGATGAAACGCTGAAATAAACAGACTCATGATATTTAGAGATCAAACTGCGCGGTGTAAATATTATAATAATATTTTTTATGTTACTATGTGATAACTGTGATATCATAATAATAATGATTATCATCTTTGTATTTATTTATTTAATTATTATTAAGATTATGAAGACTGCATGATATTTAATACAAATAATTTATTTTAATTTAATATAATTTTTTAGATTTTGAAAGTATTTTTTATTTATTCCAACTAAATGAGAATAGTATTATATACTGCAACTTTTTTTATTAAATTTGTATTTTTTATTGTCAAAATGTGCAAAAACACCACATTTTTTGTTGTATTATTATTATTAATAGATTGCATGATGTTTCTTAATTTCACATAGATATTCATTTCATATAAATAAATAAATACATTATTTTTTTAAATGCTACTAAATAAAAATAATAATATTATATACTGTTAAATCTCCATGCAATTTGTTTTATGACAACATTTGCAATAACACATTATAAATATATTCAATAAAATACATATTAAAGCATATTAGTATTATTGACTTTAAAAATAAAACCATACAAACATCTACTCATTCCATAAAAAACTATTCTTTTTAATTAATTCCAGTTATTACAAAATAATGAGAAGAAATTGTAATTTCTGTATGAAATTTGCTTCATATACTTGAAATAAGCATAATAATAATAATCCATTAGTACTATCATTAATGCTATTGTTAATTATTTTGGTCATATCAATAAATTGTTGAAAAAGAATGATTTAACCCAATATTGCCGTCCTATAAAGTTTACAACATCATTAGCAACATGCTAATGCAAAACTACTGGGATCAACTTTAAATCAAGTTCCCTGCTCTGAATCATTCGTTTAGCATAAATGTTAGCGGTTAGCATAGCGCCAGTCTACAGCAAGGTTTCAGCACAAAGTCGATGTAAAGCTAATCCAGTAAAGCATCTGTGGAGACTCGATAAAGCAAGAGTCAGTGACGAGCGAGGGATGATTACGAGTGTAACGTGTAATCACCGGTTTTGAGGTTATGGGTAAAAGCTTGCACGCGTCAGACGGGCGCGGGTCACTACATCAGCCTCGCACTGAATCACGCTGAAAGCCTTTAATTATTATAATCGTCTCTTCATTTCTGCCCACAGAATACAATAAGGGGCATAACGACACAGAGAAAATGTCTGATAACCGCCACAAGAGTGCAAACACGCATGATTCATCCGTGGCGTCTATCATTAGCGCTAACACGATTAAATGGCTTTTCCGGCTTAAATAGAGAAGATTTAGGGTAATTTTCACTTAGCAGAGAACTTTTGCCATTGTAACTTTGACAGTGCATTCACCCATCTACCATTTCCTTTGGGTTTAGCATGCTACTGTTTCCAAGATCTCGCTAAAACAAGTGAAGTTTCACATCCCTTCGATCAATGCAGCGGCTGTCTTTCTGTATTTGCACGCAAAAGCTGAACCATTTCACACACAAAATATATAATGTAAAAAATAGTTTTAACATTTAAAAATAGTAATAAAATTATAAATGATAATCAAATAATAATAAATAGTATTTAAATGTATAAAATGTAAAAATATTGAAATAAAATGAAATGTAAAAAAATATTTAGCAAATAAGTATCGATAAATAATGAAATTTTACAAAAATCACATTTTATATGTACAAAAAAAAACAAAAACAAATGAAATGTTCAAAAGATAAATATATTATGTCTACAAAAAAGTATGCATTTATAAAATTATACTTCAATTTAATAGAAATTATTATAAAAAACACAATATATATTTTTTTCTTAAATATAAACCCTACATTCAGTATATTCAATACATATAACAAGATAAATATAAATAAAATGAGTATTACATGTTAAAAGAAGACATTTAATTTGTATTTTAATAAATAAAATGAATATTATATAAATTATCTTGGGTTTATATCTATAAAGAACAGTTGAAAATTAAAAATGACAAAAAGAAAACACTACATAAATTAATTAAGTTAAGAATATTTATAAAATGTAATGTTGAAATATTTATTATAAAACTGTAAATAGATATATTAAAAACAAATATAAAATGTAACACTTAAACTTGCATTTATATCTATAAAGCACAGAGTAAATTTTATTTAATAATAATAAATAACATTCTAATCAATGGGTGAAAAACAAAAAAATAAAACACCAAATGTGGGCGAAAAATTGATTAATGGTGTGAAAGCGCTGCTGGTGTTTACAGACGTGTTCTCTGTGTGACATCTCTCAGTGAAAACCCTGCATCATGTCGAGTGTTTGAAGCGCGGTGTTTGTGGGACAGGAGCACGTGTGCGTGGGCTATACTAGTGTTCTGAAGTACAGCAGCCTCAGATCTCAGAGAGATGCACAAACATCTTCACATCAATCCACACAACCACAGGCAGACGCCAGGGCTTTCCTAGACAGCGGCGTGAAGATTCGGGAGGTGGGAAGGGGATTTTCTGCCAGCACCTCATTCAGGATTACGCCGATGTTTTGTCTGTGTAATTTGGGCAGGAAAAGACCAGCGGAAAAGGATTTTCCCCGTTTCAAGCATCCGATAATGAACTTCTGCCATTATTTACTCTACTTCAAACCTGTATGGCTTTCTACCTTCAGTAAATAACAAACTAAGAAATTTTGCTGATTATTACTTACACTAATTTATTGTTCGACTTCAAAAGAAGTGAAACATGACATTAGCTCAAATGGTTAGCATAAATGTTTCATGTATACTTAAATGATATATTTATAAAAAAAAATATACATCAAAATAGATAAATCTAATACAACACACTTATATATATATATATATATATATATATATATATATATATATATATATATATATATATATATATATATATATATATATATATATATATATAAACAAAATCGAAGAGTTAACGATATCAATCATCGATGTTAATGATAAACGGTAGATGATGTTAAAAAAATACATTTACAAAGTTTTATAAAAATGTTTTATATTTTTTATCTCTAAATGTTTTATATAAATAGAAATAAATTAGTACATTATATTATTATATAATATTGTGATATACCAAATGTTTGTTCATTTTATCTTATTATTGTATTAATACATTTAATAGCATAATAATATATAATATAATTTTATAGAGATACATACATGCATAAACACACACACACACACACACACACACACATATATATATATATATATATATATATATATATACACGTTTATATAATATATATTTATTTCATTTGTATATATTATTACATGTATTATCTTAGTTTTACTATATATTTTTTCCAAACATTTAAATTTTATATATTTTTTAAAATGTATAGTGTGTGCATGTTTATATATGTATGTGTGGGCATGTTTTTGTGACATATCAGGACACAACTCTGTATAATGACATGGGTATGACACAGGTATTACAAGGAGAGGGTGACTTATGAGGACATAACCCATGTCCCCATTTTTCAAAACGCTTCTAAATCATACAGAATTAGGTTTTTTTGAGAAAGTAAAAATGCACAAAGTTTCCTGTGAGGGTTAGGGGTAGGGTTGGTGAAGGGCGATAGAATATACAGTTTCTACAGTATAAAAACCATTACACCTATGGGATGTCCCCACTTTTCACAAAAACAATCATGTGTGTGTGTGTGTGTGTGTTTACATATACATAAATTCTAAAAAAGTACAGAACAAAAAGTGAACAAGTTTCCAACATTAATTCTGTTTCTGCTCCTTTTCCTTTAAGACTTTTGTATGTAAATGGCCTCTGTTTTGATCACCTAACCTCCCAAGTTCCACTTCTGCATGAAGACATGCTAACGAACAGATGTGAGGTCTTACCTTGCGCCAGCCGCTCCAACCTCTTGCCGTGCTCGGGAGGAATCGCATACCTGCGGTGAGGAGGAAAAAACCGAGATCAATTAACGGGATCAATGAAAAAGAGGAAAAAGGGAAAGGCACTGGAGGGACGCGCAGCGAGACGCCTCTCTGTGAGAACCACTCACACAGAGAACATTTCACCCCTATTTCACCTTCACCAGTCACACGCTAGTTTAAAGACAAAGTACTCAAACGACAGCGAAACAAAACCTGGAAAATTACTGCGCGAGAGCCAATTTATTTCAGCTAATCGGCTCAAACACGCGCAACGCTAATACAGATTTGCTGTGCTGCTTCATTTGAAACTATTTTGGAGGAGAAGGAAATGGCACAATATCTTCTGTGCCACTAAAGGTTCAACTTGACGTTATTATTGACATTGTCTGTATTAGCTTAATTATTTTCTCAAGTTTCCAGAGAACCGAAACCCTCTCCGAGGCCTAGAAACACGAATGTAAATCCAATGCATCACCCTCCCCTGGGCTCCAGCTCCAAAAAAAAAATTGTAATAACGGCTTCAGGTGAGTTTTGAGCGGCGCCGCAGTGTCCTCTACTGGACGCAGGAGACAAAACAGGGATTTTATTGGGCGAGTGGCTCTTTCTAGTTAAACACAGGCCAATTTCACAGCAGTGGTTCTCTCTACACAAGCGCAGGATCGTCTGAAATTCAACTGAATACCAAGTGGACGGATTAGACGTTTGTGTTTGTATGCAGCTGATGGGATGTACAAGAAGGGGTTTGTTTTATTTCACAATGCGTTGTGGCTTTTACTGAAAAGTTACAGGAGAGAAAAGTACAAGAATTAAAGGGGAAAACAAAGCGGGTGGGAACTGAAAGCACTTGACATGGCAATGCACTAACCAAATAGGAACAATAACAAGGTGGAAATTAGATCTAAGGAGATGGAAAGTCAGATGCAAACATATTTAGATAATTATGGAGTTGGGAGTAGCTCAAATTACTCACAGTTCGGTTCGTATTATTGTTTTAGAGATGCCGTTTCCATACCGGAAAAGGTCTATACTGTTATAATCAAGCTACAAGCAACAGCACAAATAAATACAACCGAGCAAAGATACAAATAAAACAAACTGTGCTTTTTAGGTTTTTTGGGTAGGTATAACATTACATATTAAATGTAAAATAATATTGCATATTTGACTGCATGAAAGTTTGAAAATCTATTCAATCAAGAGCAGTGAGTGATTTCCTTGTATTTTCCTTGTTTGATTAACAATTTGAAAGTGCTGTCTCTTTAAGACAATGTTTGGATCCAGTGCACTGATACTGTACTGTCTGCTGGGATACTCACCAAGACAAGCATGTTGACATAATTTTTGTATGAATTCATCCATTCAAGCACACGTCTTGAAAGAGAACTCAGTATTTGCACAGGTTTGGCGATTCAGATGAGCGCACAGGCAAATCTACTCATTCACGTCTTCTGGATATTTAATGTTTAAACTGGCAAGGTTTCAAAAACATTGAACACCAAATCTAAGCACCCAGGGACCTCGAGATTTTTAGTTTTTACTACTTAAAACCATTATACAGTGTCTTGTAACAGTCCAAGACATTACAAAGCAGTGAGATGCCAATAAATGGCCTCCACTCACAGCATATATGAATGCTAATCAATTCCCATGATGTGGTGCACTGTTGCATGTATTGAGAACTGTCTTGAACACCAAAGACACCGACTTCGGGAAATCGAACGGCTGGCCACAAGCACCCCAACTCCAAGGACACGAGCGGTAACAGATTCAATCCGGTGTTTGAGGTGCCACCACAGATCAATAACAGTTAGATGGCTCGTTCTCTTTTCTTGCAGATAAAGCTGGATCTGATGGGCAGCTGTAATTAGGGTACGAATGTTTCCTGCCAACAGGAGTATCTTTACACCCCACTAACTCCAGACCAGATCAAGCGGACACTGACTCTATCTGGCAAATGAAAGTTGGCGAAGCTTTATTCGATCTGGGGAGGAAGGCAAATATTGACAAAAATCACTTTGGGCACCAGAAATCAAGCTAAATCTGAGGGGCTTGGCTTTTTGTGACTGGAAACACCTACCTGAAGAAAGGCTACCAGCATCTTGAGGTTCCTCAGGCACCACCGGAACAACGAAATGAACAAGAAGTGCCAACTAAACACCGTTTTTGATTTTGAGACAAGGGTACTTGGGTGCCTGGGCGTATGTAAGGGATGCATCCCATTTACCTAATGTATGGCTTATGAAACAACTCCGTACTTCACTTCCTAGATGCAAGATCTCTCCAGTGCTGAGGCTGCAACACAAAACCCCTACCTGCCAAACGTCACCAACGCAGTAGGCAGCGTTTAGCTATTATTTGTCTTTATCTTGAAAAGGACGCGAACAAGAAAACATGCAATAAGAATCACGCGATTCCCTTGACCGCGGTACTCCCTTTCTCAGTGATTATTTCCGGCAGCATGTGCACCACTTTGGGCCACTACGCAATCTTTAAGAATATGACACTAGATCTCAGGAGGCTGTGAGAATTATGACTTTGATGGGAGGAGAGTTGGAGGCGAATGAAGTTAATTTCACAGTAGATGAACAGAGGGTTAGGCAAACAGCTACCACACACACTTTAACATACTGTAATTACCAGAAAAGTGAACCGGATTCAATTTCAAAAGCAGAAGGGGGTGTTTGAGTGGGGAGGACAAGCGCACGCATAGTTGCATTAAGCCGAGTTGTGAAGGGTGAGTAAATGTTCTCCTCTTTTCTTTTTTCTGTGCACGAGCCTAGTTTTTTTTCCGCTATGCAGAAAGTTAACTTGAGATAAGGCCTATGGAGAACGGTGGAAAGAGAGAATGCTTAGCTAGAGACACCAAGAGCTAACACTTCAGAGAGAGATGAGGACACAGAAGAAATGGAGACAGACAGATACTCAAGAGAGCAAGCAAGACTTACGCAAGACCTCTTAAAGAATCTGAGTTTTGCATCCTTATCCATTTGGACACCTGTGCCTACCAGAGCTTGACCCAAAAACAATCTACGACCCTTTCAACAAGATTCAAGGCAATGCATTAAACTTTACAGAGACCAGTGTCGAGCACTAGCATTAAATCTTTCGAATGAGGCTTGATGTTACCTCTTGCATTTACATTTACTATTCAAAGTTTTATGGTTCCCACATCTTTTGATCAAGGAACTGAATGTTTTTCATCACAGAAACATTATTTTTTGCATGCAAACTCAGAGTTCTCGGTTGAAATTTGCAGCTATGCACAAAATAAAGAGGTCAATAACATTATTTTTAAAATGAGGGTACAAAGTGCTAACAAGCTTTAAAATTAAACAACTTTCCTTGCTGGAAAATTATGCAGTTGCATTTGTGTAACATTTACATTGACGGATTTATGTACTTCTACTAAACTGATAAAAGTGATGTTTGATATAACGTTTGATATAAAACATCTTACCAGAGACTTTTTGGTACAAAAATAACTATTTTAAAACTCAGCATAATTAAAAATATATTAATACAAAATAATTCACTTAATAAATTGGACTTTTCAATCGTGGGAAACACTACCAATTAGTGGGAGCCCCGCTTCCTACTTTCTGAAGTATTTTGTGATGCAACCTATTATGCTTTTCGTCTCACACTTTTTGAAACCCCGACGGCATTAACTTAAATTCCTACAACATTGACCAGTTTTAAATTAATTTTTACAAGGCACAAAACATCATGAAATATCACTCTGTACGACAGCCCGAAATACTGACAGAACAGCTGTGTCTAATAAACGTGGTTTCTTTAGGACAACACAAACACAGGGTATCAAGGACTAGTGTGCAATATCCAAAACATACTTGCATCTTTCTCGAAAGAGGGAGAAAATGACAGGATACACTAGGGAGAAGATTCAACATGAGACCGAGGGAAGATAAAAAAAAAAAAAAAAAAAGAAGAAAAAAAAGTCTCACGTGGAAAAAGCACAGGAAAGACTCCCAGCTGGAAAATTGTGTATTCTGAACTTCAAAATACAGTATTTAAGCCTCCCTCTGCAAAACCGAGAGGAAAAGTCAAGTTAAACTTTAGGAAAAGAAACCAACAGAATTCCAAATCATTTAAAACAGCATTTGGATTTGGATCAAGGAGTGTTAAGCTTGGTTTTAACATCTTTTAGTCCACAGTTGACACATCTTCTTGTCAAAACCTTGATTTCAATGTACATTTATCTTTCTATCGATTGAATGAAAACACAGCACATATACATCATCCCTGACGATCCTCTAGTGGATTTACTTCATAACCAAGTGCTTCTGAAACGACGGCTCCATTATTAAGAGCCTGTGGTGCACTTAAATGCGGAAAGAGTGAGATACAGTGAGATAAAGCAGATAGCACATGATTCATCTCTTTCGATGACATCATCCCGAGCGTCTACAGCCAATGTGAATGACAACAGTGCCCCCAAGTTAAGATTCTTCATACTGCACCCATGACAAGTTAGTACTGTAAAATCAAGAATTAAATCTAGTTGAGACACTAAATGTCAATAAAACTGATGGGCACCATTTATGGCTAGCATCAAATCACTTTTTGGTTAAACACTCCCAAAATGACCAAATCTGGTCATACTATATGTAGTGTGTGTGCATTTTAAAAAAAAATGGGCAACAAACTTTGAATCTTTAGAATTCAACTAAATGCACATATAAAACCTATATAAAATTATAATTATGCACAAATTTATTTGATGCATAAGAAATGAAAACAAATGCAACAATTGTAACGATGATGACTTGTTTTAAACTCCAAGTAATGCAAAATTATTTATAAACCCTCCAGATATTTAAATATTTTAACAAAATATTAATGTTTTCAACAGCATTTGTGGCAAAATTTTCCACACAAAATTTTTTTCTAAAATATATTTAAAAATTTTTGAAAAAGTTTTGAATGCACATGAAAACAAAAAATACAACAAATGTAAGTGTGATTACTTGTTTTTAACAGTAAGTAGTGCAAAATGATTTATAAACCCTCCAGATAAGCAAATATTTTACAGTATTCGTGCCTTAATATTGTTTAACACAAACATATTGATTACTAAAACACTTTTAATTATACAATTATATCTATACACAAAAGTATTGAATGCATAAGATATCAAATATTATATAAAATAGACTTATTTTGAACTAAGTAATGAATAATTATTAGGCTATAAGCCCTCCAGATATGGAAATATTTTAACAAAATATTAATGTGACATTTTCATCAACATCTGTGACATAATATTGTTTACCACATAAAATATTGATTCCTAAAATATGTTAATTTAATTGACTTGCTATTATCTCGAGATAATGCGTATAAATGCTCATATTAATATGTTTGCAACAGATTTTGTGGCATATTATTGTTTAGCATAAAAAAACTTATTCCTAAAATGTACTTAAAAAAAATTAATTTCTAGTGATTTTACAGATATAACCCCCAAAAAATACAACTATTTTAATTTATTTTTGTGTTTTTACAGTATTTTTTGTAGTATCATTAAAACGTATATTATGCTCATTAAGTGTCTTACTGTAATATATATATATATATATATATATATATATTAGGGGTGTAACGATACGCGTATTCGTATTGAACCGTTCGGTACGACGCTTTCGGTTCGGTATGCGGTACGCATTATGTATACCGAACGGTTCGTTGGAGTAATTAATTATATTTGAAAAAAAAAAAAAAAGAGAGAGAAAGAAATATAATGATATGCGTTCAACAAGGTAGCCCAATAACCCAAACAACGTAACAGGCAACGCCCCTGACACTCCCGAAGAAGAAAAAAACACCATCTTATATGTTTATGTTAGGCTACTCAGCAGGCGCTCGCTCACTCAGTACGCGCTGAAGGCTCGTTGCAAAATAGCCAATGCGTTTAACAGACTAGAAATGAGAAGATCCTCCAATAACCAACAGGTCTGGTGTTTGGGTGCACTTTGGATTCCCTTTAAGCTATAATGGTGATGGCAAGAGAGTGGTGGATAAAAAAACAACGGTATGTCGCATCTGCAACATGACAGGGTACACCAGCGGGATTACAAAAAAAAAAAAAAAAAAAACAGCGGGAATATCTGGGATATATGCGTCAGTACTATCTGGGAAAAGACGAAAAAAAGGAGAAACATGCACGCAGCAAACTATCCCTGCAGCATTTAGAAACTATAGCTTACAGGGAATCCAACCCAAACACCAGACCTGTTGGTTATTTTAGGATCTTATATTTCTGGTCTGTTAAAGGCATTCGACATTTTGCAACGAGCCTTCAGCGCGTGCTGAATGAGCGAGCGCCTTAGGGGCCGTTCACATATCGTGCCTAAAAACGCATGGAAAACGCTAAGCGCGTCTTTCTCCTCCTTTCCAAAGCGCTTGGGCAGAAGCGCTCATGAGGCGTCTGTCTTTGCTAAGCAACAATGACGTGCTCTCTCCATGAGACGCGGAAATTTCAGCGAAGGATAAATGGATTTGCAGCTCTAAAAATCGCTTGCAGTAGCTCTGCTACTAAATTTATTTCAAAATTGCAATCCATATACAACTATGATCAGCTGTTCCTTCATCTTGGCTGAGCTCTCAACGTTGTTACGGGAAAGGATGAAGCTGATTGGTTGGTTCTTGTCACATGACCCGCGGTGCGCTTGCGGCATTCTGAAAAGTTGAGATGTTTTTACATTTTGCTGTATCTAAAACGTATCGAACCGAACCGAACCGTGACATCAGTGTATCATATCGAACCGAACCGTGAATTTTGTGAACCGTTACACCCCTAATATATATATATATTTTTTTTTCAGAGTGCATTTTTATATAAAACATAAAAATCGATTTCTAGAATATATATAAAAATTAGGGCTGTCAAATGATTAAAATTTTTAATCAAATTAATCAGAATTTTCAGTGGATTAATCATGATGAATCACTATTTGCAATTACACCTGAATCCTAACCTTTTTTTTCTGAAATAAGATAAATAACAGGACACAGATACATAATTTTCATGTATTGATTCATTCATTTTCTGAATTTCAAAAGTTTAACATTTACTTAGATCAAATTTACCTGAGCACTATATCAAACCATGCTATTTAACTACAGAAAGCGTAAGAGTTTTAGGTGAACCAGTGGTTAAATATAGCCACATATCTATGAAATTATGCATAGAGAAACTCGAAAGAATGAACTCAGAAACCCAAACATGCGCCCTCTGTACTCTGGACACTCTTGTTTTTGGGAGGTGTTCATTTGCTCTGCCACAATACTTTAGGATCGATATTTTCACGTTCTGAAGGCTTCAAGTGCCAGTAAAACCAAGTAAAAATGCAAATGCTTTTTATGTAATTTTCGCTGCATTGCATGTAGGCGTTCTGCGCATGCGCAGTGTGAAACACATGACGCTATAGCAGGAATAAGCTCCAGCGTATCAACTACCAAAGTCGTCTCTGTTTATCGAGCTTGGCATGAATGTATTTATGAGTAACTGGGGTAAAACCTTAAGCTTCTTCGGTGTTTTCGTCGCAGCGCTCGCCGCTGTTTTTTACTATCTTGAGAATTCAGAGATCGACGAGACTTTCCTAACCTAAATAATTTGTCACACTGCGCATGCATGAAATGCGTTAAAAATTTTGACGTAATTAACGACAAACAACTAATTAACGTCGTTAACGCGCTATTTTTGACAGCCCTAATAAAAATATATATAATTAAAATTATACTCAGATTTACCAAATCCACATGAAAAGAAAACGTCAATTCACTTTCTGGTGAAATACCAAAATGACTAAATCTGATCACTCTTAAATCACTTAGTTCAAGTGTTAAAAATGTCCATCAAACTAAACGCACATATATAGTGAATATAGGACGCTCACCAGGACTTTGGTTGGCCGAAATGCAGGTAGTTAATGCTGTAGAGGTCCATGTCCTCTGTGTGCCAGGCGAAAGTGGTTTTCCACATGCCGAAATACAGGTAGGGCGTGTTGACGCCCTCAATAACGATCCCACACTCCTGCTCCACCATGTCCAGAAGAGTGTTCAGATGGCTGATGTTCCACTCCGTGATGTCCTGATGAAGAGACATCATAAACACGTGCATAGGAATAAAAAATGACACTTAAAATAAAACAAGCGTTAACTTAAATAATATATATATAAAAGAAAACATTATATCACCATAGTAGTCTATTAAACACTAATCCCAGTAAGGGTGACTAACCGGGTCATAGAGTGACCCGCTGATGTCAGCGCCGTAAATAGGCGACACAAATGTCAAGTTTTTCCAGTATTTTCTTTCCAGGTCATCAAAATCCTTGTGTGGAGGGGTGCAGTACCTGAGGATGGCCAAGAAAACACAAAGTTAAAGTATGAATTAAGCTTGAAGAACCAATGAAACACTTGCTGTAGTAAAAGCGCAAACTTGTCAAACTTAGTATTAAATTTACATTTAATCTACACTATCAGTCAAAAGTTTGAGCAGTAAGATTTATTTTCTCTTCAGCTCACCAAACCTGTTTAATTTGATAAAAAATACAGCAAAAGCAGTTATATTGTGAAATATTTTCCTGTTTAAAATAACCGCTTTCTATTTTAATACATTTTTAAATGTAATTGATGCAATGATTAATTTTCAGCATCATTACTTCATTATTACTTCAGTGTCACATCATCCTTCCGAAATCATTCTAATATAGTGATTTTCTGCTCAAGAAACATTTATTATTATTATTATTATTATAACTAATTTTTAAAACAGTTAAGTAAATTTTTTCAAGATTCTTTAATGAATAAAAAAGATCCAAATATCAGCATTTATCTCAAATAAAAAACGTTTGTAACATTATACACTCACCATTTAAAAACCTGAATTCAGAATAGTTATTTACTTCATGGGAAAGAAATTATACAAATTAATAGTTTTATTTAGCAAGGATACTTTAAATTGATCAAAAGTGATAAACCATTTTTTATAATGATACAAAAGATTTCTATTTCAGATAAAAGCTGTTCTTATGAAATTTCTATTCATTAAAAAAATCTTTAAATTCAAATCTGTTGTTTTCAACAATGATGATAACATAAATGTTTCTTGATCAGCAAATCAGCATAAAATAATGATTTCTGAAGGATTGTGTGACACTGAAGATTACAGTAATGATGCTGAAAATAAAGCTTCGCATCACTGGAATAAATTACATTTTAAAATATATTCAAAAAGAAAGCAGCTATTTTTAATAGTAAAATTATTTCACAATTTTACTGCTTTTGCTGTATTTTGGATCAAATAAATGCTGGTTTGGTCTGCAGAAGAGATCTATTTTAAAAACAAACAAAATTGGGTACTTCACCATTCAGTCACTTTTTTTTTAAAAAATAACAAAAACAACATTTAGTCACATTAAAGACATAAATATGCAGATAAAACAGGTCAACTTTATAAAGAAACCACATTGTAGACATTATAAAAATTGGATTTGATCGAACAAAGCGTACTTTTTACTATTGGCCAGTTTGCGATATTCTCCGACTGTCATGGACTTCTTCTGGATGTTGTATTGAGTGAAGAGTCCTGATTGGCCGGTCACCACTTGCATGATGGGAGCGGGAATGACCATCTCTTCAATGGTCTCATAGGAACTCCGCGGCTTCCACTCCTTCGGTGGAATAACCTGAGCGAGAAAATAACCGTTCAGTTAGATAATTGACAAGCATTTTTCATTGCATTTTTGTTCAAATGCTTAGAAAACAAAACTGACTTCTGATCTTAGCATTCAGAAGATATAAAAAAGAATTGATTCAAGGTAAATATTAATCTATATAGATATATTACTGTATTTAATTTCTGTTTGTTCATAAAACATTAATGATTAATGAATTTATACAACTTGAAATTTTAAAAATGTATTATGATATGTAGAAATGAACATTAGCCAAGATAAGTTAATGCTGTAAAAGTCATAAGAGTTGGAATTTTATGTGCATTTCTTTATTTTAATTAGAGAAAGTCTAAAGAAAAAAAAAACAGATCTAAAGTTTTTAACATTTGAAAAAGTACTATTGTTGTTTAATGATATAACCCACATATAACTTAATGAAAAAAAGTAAGAAAGCTGCTAAGTTTAGTGATTATTTTCATTTAGATCAATAAAAGACATAAAAGTATTATGTATTGTAATTTACTGTGAATTTGCTCATTTTAATGGTGATTAATGAGTTTGGAGAAAATAAGTCACATATAAAAATTATTATTTAACATTAAAACATTAATATTGATATAAAGCTAATACAAGTACACATAATTTAAAGCAAATGAGTAAACTTACATTTTGTGACTATTTTAATGTTAAGATTAATAAGTGCTGTAAAAAAAGTATGTATTGCAATTGTATGTAATTGTTAATTTAATAATGAGCCTGGACAAAATATGTTAGATAAAAATAAACATTTAAAAAAGTAAATATTCTTCTATAAACACTATTTTTTTTATGTTTTTACATATTTTTTTAATTTCCAACATCAATACATTAGGGTTAAATTTATATGGTCCTTAAATATTTTTATTATATGTACACACATAAATCAAGGAAATTGATTTATTTTTATTGTTATTCATGATACCTACAAATGAATAAACTTTACTTTTAGATTTTAATGTAGTCCTTTTCGTGTAATTTAAATATAACTTCAATCAAAATTCCATTTAATTTAAAATTTAAATGTAACTCGAACTTCCACACGATACCTTTGCCAGACCAGCTCGATGAGCTCCTTGGGTCTCGATGTAAGCGATGTACTTCCCAAAGTCCTTGAACTCCTCCATGGTGGGTCTGAAAGTCATGATCTTGTAGGAGTTGGCCGCTGGAGGGGGGCCCTGGGCCGGTTCTGAGGCCGGTGCCTCTGGTGTGAGTTCTGGTGCTGATGGCTCTAGCTTTATTTCTGGGTTCAGGGTCGGTTCTTCAGACGGTTCTAGGGTCGGATCTGAAAGCAGTTCCTGGGAAGGCTGTGGGTTTGAGTCCAGGGTGGGTTGGACAGGTGACCCGTGAGCGGCGTCTGCTTGTGGAGTGACATCTGGAGCCGGTTCTGGCTCTGGGTTCGGGTCTGGAGGTAAAGAGGGGTCCATGACTGCAGGTCAGCTAAAGCTGTGGACGCAAATACAAAAACACCACCAATTAATAAACACACCACTATTACAAAAAATTACAACCATTCAGAGGAAAATCTGAGGGGAAATAAAAATGCTGATTACAAATTTTGGAATAATTGTTTTCTGTAAAATATTGATTTTCTAACTTGATCATATAGGCAGGTTTTAATTTATACCAGTCGGATTTTTTATGTTTTTTAAAGAAGTCTCTTCTGCTCATCAAGCCTGCATTTATTTGATTAAAAATATAGGGAAAAAATTTTATATTGCGAATTACAGAATTATGATGATGTAAAATAACGTTATATTTCTGTGATGTGCAGCTGCATTTTCAGCATCATTACTGCAGTCATCAGTGTCACATAATCTTCAGAAATCATTCTGATATGATTTATTATCAGTGTTGAAAATGTTGTGCTGCTTAATATATTACTGGAACCTGTGATGCTTTTTTTCTGATGAATAAAAAGTAAAAAAGTTAAAATAGAAATCTTTTCTAACAATCAAGTCTGGGGTCAGTGATTTTTTTTATTTTTTTTTTATTTGAAAATTTAAACTTCTGCGGCAAATTAGTGTTAAATTGATAAGAAGAGATATTTTGAATTAAAAAAACGTTTCTTTATTTTTGATCAAATAAATGCAGCCTTAATAAGAGACTTCTTTATTTATTTCAGGTCCTTAAAGACAAACACAAACATTTAAAAATTAAGCCTGAGATGAACTAAGTAAACAAAAAAATAACGTAAAAAAGGATGAAACTAACCTTTATTTTATCAAATCAAATTCACTCATCATAAATTATAGTTGGTAATTTACAAATAACTTTACTCTAAACATTTTATTTCATAAATATTTTAGGTTTCAATTTATATGATTGCTTAAATAAGTTTATGCCAAGTTCTTACAGACAGAAATACAAATTTCTGAAAAGAAGCCTGAAAGGTTAAAAACGAATTACAAATTTAAAACTGTACATTTTTTCTTTAGTTCAGTCAATTATAAATGATAGTTGGTCATTGATGTTCCTATTTTAAATATATTAATATTTCAAGATACAATTTATATCAGTTATTTGAGAAAGTGTATTTATTTCAGATCCTCAAAGACAGAAATTCAAAAATAGTGTTGCAAAAGATTAATTGCGATTAAATCGCTTCCAAAATAAGTTTTTGTTTGCATGATATATGTTTGTGTACTGTGTATTAGAGGTCGACCGATGTATCGGTTTTGCCGATTAATTGGCAGTTCGGCACCAATAGTTTATTGCTGGAACAATCGGTTATCTGCAAAAATCCATGCCGGAAAACTATTTTTGCAGATAACCGATTGTTCCAGCAATCAATTATCGGTGTCAATTAATCGGCAAAACCGATACATTGGTCGACCTCTACTTTTATTATTACTACTACTACTATTAGTATGGTTAAGTGCTGTTTTTTTTTTTGTAAATAAAGCACTATTTTAGTTTTTGTTCAGTATCCAGTTTTAAAATTATCGGTTATTTAATCGGTATCGGCCAGTGTGGTCCAAATTAGCTATTAGTATCGGCAAAATTAAATATCGGTCGACCTCTACTGTATATATTTATTATGTATAGCATTAGTTGCAACCCAAGTTTCAATTCATATGAAAGTATAAATACATTTATTTATGTCAAGTTCTTACAAACAGAAATACAAATACCAGAAAAGATATTACAATTTTAATTACAAATGTAAAACTAAACTCTGCTAATTTTTTCTTCAGTTCAGTCAATTATAAATGATAGTTGGTCGTTGATGAACATTAGCTTGTCTATGACTATAAAGTTTGTTTTATATTAATGTTTTAAGATCAAATAATGTGCACTGGGGTGAATTAGAATGTTTAAACAAATGGAACGATTATCTCAAAGCACATTTTTAAACAAAGATTCTATTTTAAAGCACTACAAATTTAAAATGAATATTACAGATATGAAGAGGGGTATAAATACATTTTATAAACAATGAAGTTGAAAACCATGCTAAAATAATAAAATGGCTCACTAAATTCAAACTAAACTGAAAATATCTGAAATACATAATAATTGTTAACTAGCTATCAAAGAGTCTGGCAGCCATGATGTTTTGCATGTTATTTCCTTATGCAAAAAACACGTCATGAAGGAGCGCAGATTTAAATTAAGTGACTCAAGGTATTATTATTTAAACGGCATGGAAAAACAAAGAAAAGGGACTATTAATAAGTGATTATATCACCAAAAACAGCCAGAAATCAAATACAAACAAGCAGTATATTCGTTTTCCCCTCTTCCTGTCACTTCTTGGAAACAGAAGTTGTACAAACCAAGCAGAAGTGCAAAAAAAACTGATTTCATGCTATGTCTGACAATGAAAACATTAAATCACCATGTAATGTTGAATTATATTTTAATAACTACACAATAACCTGTTCTGTACCTTAAAAGATTTAGCATTCATGAACAAAATAATCAATAACTACTTGAAAATTCATCCCAGCTCTCACACAAACCAAGCAGACAGGCATTTTGGATAATCCTTTATAAGGAAAAAATAAGTACATAAAAAAATCCATAGCTACATGTTAAATGCATATTTATATTTCATTTGATTAGATATTAAAATATGTGTCAACGTCAATATGCAAGAATGCAATAAATAATCAGCAACTATACGCAAAATTCATCTCAAGTATGTCTTCATAGCTTAAAACTTTGTAGTTTGTTGAATATTAACACTATGCTTGATGCTTAACCATAAAGAGCATTCATGCATCAAAGAAATAACCAATCGATGCAAAATGCATGTCAAACTCCTGGTGATCAGCTCAAGTTCAAACAGCATGAGAGATGGAGGTTTAAATGGCCTCTTTGTTTATGTGTGCAGCCTACAGCAGAATGCATCATGGCTACTAAAGCGAAATGCATGAAAAATCACAAGCGAAACTATTAAAGCAATGCATATACATCGCACACGGTGACTTTTGCATCGAATGCACACCTGTATTCACATACAAATGCTTTAGTGTGCTAATATTTCTCACTAGGAGCGTATCAGCTGCTGATTTGACAAGCATATCAACACAGCTGCTCTCGAATATCCACAATAACGATAAAATCCCTTCCAGTGTCCGCGAACTCGACCCTAAAGCGCTATATAGATCGTATACATCGCTTTACCTCCTGCTCTGGTTCGTTTTTTGCTCCTTTTTCGTTGTTTTCTTCAAGATTCTGTCCTTTTTTGGGGGGGATTCCTAAGGCTCGTTAGTGTTACGGCAGCGCTGGGCCACATCTCCGCCCACTGCAGCGAGACGTGTACAGTGATTGGCTGGATCGTACCAAAGCGTAACCTCCCATTGGCTGGCGCGTTCGATTGACAGCTCAACCGTCCTTTCGCGTTAAGTTTGTGCATTATACGATCACGGAAATCACGTAATAGTAGTGTTTTTTTCCGGTATGACATACTTGATTCTACGTCAGCATTAGATGGAATATGCCATATATGGTTTATATCCCAGATTCTTCCCGTTTTAGGCATGTTTTCAGCTAAATACGTTACAGATATAAGAAAAGCTTAAATTTAAACGACGTGGAAATATGTTCAATGAACACATACACAAAAATAGCAGACCATCTAACCATCTTTTTATACATCTAGTTTTTCTTTCAGAATTAAATTTAGCTTTGAAGGAAGAAAACGTCTATGTGGTTTAAGAGATATAATGGTTTCATAAAAAGGCCTTCGGGTTATCAAATTTAATCGTAGCTTTAGAATAACTTATCAAATCTTTGCTATGAGTAAAACTTAACTCCCTTAAATCTTAAAAATACATTTAGAGGTACCCTCCTCATTCTGTGTGTATAGAAGTTATATTTCTAAATAAAAAACGGTCGATTATTTTGCTTAATTGTGCCAAAATAGTATTTCTATTAATTATAACGATCACGGTGCGCTATTTAGACTCGCCCCTTCTCAAGCCCCGCCCCTTCACGTTGTATTTCCACAGTATAAAAGGTAAGGTCGTACTCATTTGAAAAATAAATCCACAAATTTCTCTTCAACAGCAGCTACACCATAAAACTTAGGCAAACCCAAAAGTTCAATTCTAAAGAAGGTTGCGCATTTGTTTTTTTTTGAACCATTATAAGGTCTATAGCGGCTAACCTGCTGGCTTTTTATTCCAAAATAAAGTGGATATACGCATAGAGCATTTTACAAGTAAGAAAGGACACACAGGTTTTACTTTATATAAAAGTTCAATGCAGTTTATTGAAAAATATATCACTCACCCCAGTGCAAGAAAATAGCTATGCACCAAACACTACATAAAAACGCAAAATACAAGTGCTAAAAATATACAATTTAAAATTTGAGAATATACAGCTCCAGTCTATTCAAATATTAGAAATAATTGAGGTATAGCTAAGGAAACAAAATAAGTAATTATCTGCAGCCTTAGGCATTTTATTTAGCAAATTCTATAACTCACAAAAAGCAAAGAACGTCAACAGGCGAAAAAGACAATGCAATTAAATACTTCCTGAATGAGAAACTGTTGGCGTTTGTGCGGAAAACGCTTCAATGATTTACCTCAAACCTTCAACAAGTCAAGGCAGAGCAGGAACGCTTAAAACCTGTTCCGGGATCGATTTAAAACATCACCTGAAATGCAGATCGCGGGCTGGTTTTATACGCATGACCACTGTTTGCGTAACGGCAGAAGTTAGTGAAAAAAAAAAAAAAAAAAAACACCTTTTCTAAAGCACATACAGCAGTTAAACAGCGAAGCAAATAAACAAAACTGAAAATACAGGGATAATATCTATTAATTTCAGAGGTTATTAATTTAGTCAAACTTATCAAAATGGATGAAAAAAAAAATATTTCAATGCACGCTGAGTTTTTACGTAAATTACTACTAGGTTAAAATTAATAATTTTTGGATTAAATTTAGATAATTACCAATAAAGACAGTTCTATACACGATTAAATAAAGCCAAAATGTAAATTTTGTGCGCTAGTAAAGCTACAGCACCTTAAATTCACGGATTTTAATAGCATTTTTTAAAAAGGCTTGTTAACATCATGAATGACGAAAAACTGCTGGCCAAAAAAGAACGATTAATGTTGCAAACAGCTTTATAGTGCATAGCTAGTTCATGTACATTTTGACTTTTTACGGAAATTACTATTAGGTTAAAACAAATCTATTTTTAGATTAAATTTAGTTAGTTACCAATAAAGACAGTACGATAAAAGATTAAATAGTCAAAATGTAAGCGGTTTGTGCGCTAGTAAAGCTACAAAACCTTAAATTCACGGATTTTAATACAAAAAGCTTCTTAACATCATAAATGACAAAAAACTGCTGGAAAAAAAAAGTTGAAAAATTAACGTTGCAAACATCTTCATAGTGCATAGCTAGTTCATTAATTGTTTTTTGACCATGTAAATTACAAATAGGTTCAAATGAATAAATTTTTAAATAAAAATTAGTTTGTTACCAATAAAATCAATTTCTAGATTAAATATAGTTAGCTACCAATAAAGACAGTACGATAAAATATTTAATAAAGCCAAATTGTAAAAAAAATGTGCGCCAGTAAAGCTACAAAACCTTAAATTCACGGATCTTAATAGCATTTGCACAAAGGTTTGTTATGATCATGACAAAAAAAACCGCTGGCCAAAATAAAATTGAAAGATTAATGTTGCAAACATCTTCATAGTGCATAGCTAGTTCATTTAAATTTAGTTAACAATGGTACAGTAAAAACATTACTGTTACAGCAACTTAAACTCATGGATGTTAATATGAAGGCTTGTTAACGACAAAGGATGGAAAAACCTGTTGGGATATTAGTGTTGCGAAAATCAAACAGTAAAGTTTGTTTAAACTTTGTTAGCACTAACGAAGGTACAGTAAAAACGTCAAATGCAGAGATCATGCACAACTGGATCATTTTAACAGAATTAACAAAGCATCAATCTCAAATTATTGCTTGCAAAAAAACATTAGCCAAAATTGTAACCGCTCATAGCTAGTTCAATTGAATTTAGTTAACGCTAACGAACTGCTACGGCACTTACAGAGCTTAACATTTGCACAAAAGTTTGTAAACATGTATGGTGAAAAAGTTATAAAAATAGTGCATAGCTAATTTCATCTACATTTAGTTAGCATAAACGGTGGTACAAATATCAAACATCATAGCACTGATCATAACGCAATGGGACCGTTTTAACAGGATTCTAGAGCCATTGCTTTTGGATAAATCATCGTAATGACAAATTACCGCTTGTGATAAAATTGAACATAATGGTGCATAGATAGTTCATTTAAATGTAGTTAATGCTAACAATGGTAAAATGCTACTGCTACAGCACCATCCTAAATAACATTTGTTCAAAAGCTTGTTAACATCAAATGGCAAAAAAAAAATAAAATTGGGATATTGACGTCCGTTGAATTCCGTTAGCGGTAATGATGGAACAGTAAAATGTAAAATGCTTTTATAAAGCAATGGAATCATTTTAAACGGGATTCTAAAGCCAGCGTTTTCGTATAAATCATCTCATTTTTAACTGTACATTTTAATTGTGCATAGCTATGGTTCATTGTGCTGGTGATGGGTACAAGGAGGCAATGATACGTCAATTGAAGTGGCTCTAGCTAAAACACAACTAGAATAATTTTACTCGTAAATAAGATGATCACAATTCGGAAGAAATAACAACAACAACGTATAGAAGTCGAGTGGCTAGATAGAGGCAAATCACCAAACAGGGCCAAATCAAGTAGCGGTGTTCAATAAAGGTAGAGGCGTTTCCATCGATCTTAAAAAAACCTGATGTATTTGTTAAATATATAAAAAAAATTAAATCCATGTTTCATTCGTTGAATTCTGTCCCACCGATATCAGTGTCAACACCGCCCGCTGCTGTATCCGGGGAAGAGCTGGGTGAGAATGGCTTGGAGAGATTTGTTCACCGTCATTTGGTAGTTTTTGCCCAAATCGTGTCGGCAAGCCGGACAGGTGTAGACCTCTGCTTTGAAAGACCGCTGAAGGCATTCCTGCAAGAAGAAAATCATTAATGTCTTATTCATAAACTTACAAACTAGCACATATGTAATGAAGATCTGAAACCCTCATTTGTTGTCATAAACCCCAAAAGCAGACATATTTATTTTGATGCTAATGTGATAGTGATAGAAGTACAACATCAAGCAAATTTTCAGTTTTTATACATTTCAGAGATCGCACTCACATTTTGAAATTAAAATAAATTATTTTAATTTTGAATTTAATTTATATTACTTTTTTTTTTTTTTTACAGGCCTGTGATGAAATGACAAAAAAAATAACAAAAAGTATAATTTAAATATTAAAATGGTACAATTAAAACCAAAATATAATTAGGATCAAAATAAATACATATTAAAATAGTATAAAAATAAAATAACAGTATATAAAAATTACTTAAACAGTAATAATAAATAAAATATATATTTTTTTACACAACTAAAATGTTAAGTACAATTAAAATAAATTCATTAAAATAACTAAACTACGAAAGTTTATTTAAATACTATACATAAAAAGTGATTGAAATATAGTATAATTACATTTTATATAATAGCTAAAATATAACGTTTACTAAAGAAAATTTAAATAAATAAGATGGAGTATAGTTAAAGAATTTATAAAGCACAATTAAAACTAAAATACGTTAAATTATGTGAAACTAAATATAATTTAAAAATTAGCAGCTAAAATGCAACTTTAAAGCAAAATTAAAAATGACCAACAAAACTATGATTAAAATGAAGAACTAAAATACAAAGTACATTTAAAATAAATTGTATTTTAATTAATAATGCATGTAAATAAACTTAAATTTAGATTAATGACTAAATAAAAGGCAACTGAAATACATGTATTTTATGTATTTATTCAGAATTTCAAGGAATTCCATGCATTCAAAGGAAAACTGAATAGCTTTCTATAGTCCACTCTTAAGTCCATTGTTGCAATATAACACAAGTTTGTTTGTGGTTTCTTCTCTTACCCTGCAGACGTTGTGTTGGCATTCTGTGGTGATGGGCTGGAAGACGACTTCTTGGCAGCAGATGCATAGGAAAACCTCCTCCACTTTGTTGATGAAGCGCTAAAGTGCGACAAACACATTATACCGACAATCATCCTCAGAAAGCACCTTAAATCACAAGACTCTGGTGTGTACGTACAGGTCCGAGGTTGAGAGACTGCATGGCTTCATCCCACAGCTTCTTGTTGAGCTCGTCCTCTTTGATCAAGGACTTCTGCTCTTTGCTCAGTTTGTAGGCCTCCACTTTCATCTTCTTAGGCGTGCTTTTGGCCGGAGAGCTCTTTTCATCCACTACGTTAGAGAAAAGTGAGGCTTACAGACATAACCCGGAGTTGTCATTGTGTTTAGTCTTTATTAGGGATCCACCGATATAAAATTTTGGCCGATACCGATTACCGATATTTTTATTTGAAAGCCGATAACCGATAAGTTGGCCGATAAACCTATATCCAAATTTTTATGTACTTTCTAAGAGCCCGATTATAAAAAAGGTCTCATCATTAAAAGCCACATCCCAAAGCAGCCTAGTTTGAACAGTGTACATTTAAAAAAATAGTTTCACTCTCCCATTACCAAATTTCATCATAAAAAGTCTTACAAAAATAAAATAATGCATTAATAGTGCAAACAAGTCGTCTCAAGTCAAGTGTTTCTGAAGGAAATAATGCATTATTTATCGCCTTTAAGATATCGGACAAATTTTCTTACCGGGCCAATACTGATAACAGAAATTTGAGCATTTATCGACCGATACCGATATGGTGGCCGATATATTGTGCATCCCTACTCTTTATCAAACTAAGATGTTTTCACCTACCGGTTTGGGATTTCCTCTTCCTCTTGCCTTTGGTGGGCGTTTCCTCAACGTCTTCGTCGTTTTTGTTCTCTTTCTCCTTCTCTTTCGCAGCCACGGCTTCCAGATAACCTTCTGGATACTGAAGCACAGGGGAATGAGGATTAGCAGACAGATCTCGTGAGGAAATAACTATTTAGGTGTGAAATGTGAGTGAAATCAGGCAGACTTTACCTGCATGCTGAGACCCAGTTTCTTAACGCGCTCTTTTCCGTCACGGGTCCATGGAGCAGGTTCATCATCGTTGCGTTTCAGCAAATATCTCCAAACGAGGAAGCCGGACTTGCCTTTCTCTGGCCAGTACTTAACCACCTAATAAACACACTGATTAGTTAAGGGTTTCTGCAGTATTATTTAAGACTTTAAAAGACCCTTTTAAGACCAACTAAAGATGATAAGGAATAAGTTACAGAATCCATCATGTTGTCCAAATGAGTTATTAGCAACACCTCAAAGCTAAAAACTTATTACAGTATTACAATATTATAGATTATTAAAAATCTGAATTAGTTTTTATTTGCTGATCAATTTTAATGTTTGTTTTAGTTTAAAAAAAATAAATGAGATGTTTTTTTTGCAGTGCAAAATGTAAATTTAAAAAACTTCCTGCTCTGATTTAAGACCTTTTAAAATTGTTTAATCTGTGGAAGGGTGCATTAAGGCTTTAAGAGCGGTTTAATACACACAGACACCCTGTGAAAACCCATCATGCTCAAAACACCAGGAATCGCTCGCCTTGTAAATGCCGTCGTATCGGTTGCCGTCTTCAGGACAGAACTTGCTGTGTTTGCGTCCTTTAGAGCTGCGCACGACTCTCACGGGTTTCCCAGCCTTCCAGTCTTTGGCCTCGGCTCCTTCCTTCTCGTTCACCGCTGCGTTGCAGTTCAGAGCAAGAGCCCTGCAAACAACAACAACTATAAAGACTTAAAAACAGGAGAATGCACACAAAATCTATCCAATTTTTGTCCACTTTTGATGCAATATTCATTAAATCTTTAACACTTATTTTCCAGATTATTTCTAAAAAGCAGCTTTGTATAAAGCACTATATTTACTAATAATTCCGCACGATTTAAAAGCCATGATCCAACTACGTTATTAAATGTGTTAAAAACACGCTTCATTTGGATGAGATCTTACTGCATTTTCAAATGTGTCTAACCTTAGTTTGCGTCACTCAGACTATGAATATAATAAAATAGGTTAAATAACAATCATATTAATGATGGTAAAAATAAATAAATGTGAATGTTTTATACAATATAAAAGAATTCAGTTCAAGTGTTTGTTTTTTCTAATTACTTTATAACAAATTATTTTCTTCGGTTCAGTGTATATCACTGTAATATAATAAAAAATAATAATCTGAATATTGAACTTTGATACATTATTAAAGTTATAATTCAATTAATTGTGTCCGTTATTAAATGTTAAAACTTATTTTTACTTGTTTATCCTTTTTAATAATAAAACGAATACTTTTTAGGGTTTTCCATGATCAAAAATCTAGTATTATTAACTATTAAACTAATAATTTAATAATTTATATAAACTAATAATAATGAAAACTATAATTAAACAATCTAAATTGTATAATTTATAATAAATTTTATAATAAAACAAGTACTTTTTAGGGTATCTATGATTTATAAAAAATAATAATAATAACCTTGACATTGTTATTTACTTGGCAGTCAATGGGAGTCACAAGCCTCCCGGTTTTCATCCAAAATATCTTAAATTGTGTCCCGAAGACGAACAAAGCTATAATGGGATTGGACCGACATGGGGGTAAGTGATTAATGACAAAATTTTCATTCTGGGGTGGAGTATCCCTTTAAGAAAACCTGGCACGGTAACGTTATAATTTTTAGTTTTGGTACCGACTTGGTACGAAGACTTACCGAAGTCTTTGACAAAAATAATGGAAAATATCAATTTAAAAAAATTAATTAATTAAAATGGTGTTCATTATTAATTATAAAAAATAATTTTTCATTGTCTTGCATTGTTCAGTGTAAAATAACTATCACTATTACTAATCCAGATTTTATATTGCATTTCTATCTGAACACTGGTTTATCATCGAATCTCGTAAGTTTTTCGGCTGCTCTCTCGCACCTGTTCATGTTGGTGAGCTTCTGATCGCAGGACTGCTCCGCCGTCCGCTTGTTTCCTGAGAGGTCACGACCCCCGGAGCCCGTGTAGGTGAACTCCTTACCATCGTCCTGATAAAGACAAGAGTCACAAGTGAACAGACGAAGAACTTCTCAAAGGACAGTTTGGGGCGAGAATCTACAGACGTACCACATCGTCTTCATATCCTCCTGCAAGAACCAGTGAGTAAGCGCCGTCATTACTTCTGCCATGAATCCCAGCGACGTGAGGCCTGTGAATGCCAGACTCACTCACCTGAGCATCAGAAACACAACAAGATCACGTTCATCTCCATTCAGGACAATCAGGAAAAAACAGGACTCACACTCACCTTTTGACAGACTAATGCAAACATTTTCAATGTTTAACTACTGAATTATTAGTGCTGCGTTAGAGAACTTAAGAGACTTAAGAGACATTTAAGTCTATATCGTTTTAAATAAGTGAACATTCAAATAAGTACATTTGCGAATTAAAAAATAAAGTCTGTGTAAAAGTTGTAACTATATTAAATATGTAGCATCATTTACATTTGATAAAACGGTGATCAAATAAACGATTAGCTTGGTAATTTTACAGAAATTTGTAACAAACATCTTTATAAACTAAACTTGAATTGTATAATAAATGATTAGTAAATTAATAAATTAAAGCTAATTGTGAATTTTGTAAAAATGCATCTTTTAGATAAGATAGAAAAAACATTTGACATTTTATTTTGTATTATTTAATAGTTGTATTCCATTATTTAACTAATAATGGAAATTATAATTAAAAACATTTAATTCTTTTTTTAAATAAAATACTTAAAACTAGTACTAATAATTGAAACTGACTTACACAAATATACACACACATACATACACATATATATATATACACATACACACACATACATACATACACATACATATATATATATACACATACATATATATATATATATATATATATATATATATATATATACACATATATACACATATATATATATATATATATATATATATATATATATATATATATATATAATTTCCTTTGTGTATATCAAAGGCTATTTTTGTGGCAAATATCATTTAAAAAAAATAAATGCAATAAAAACTAGCGAACAAACAAAAACAATTTATAAAAAATAAACACACAAGATTTTTTTCCATTAACGTGATAAAAATTCTAAAAGTTTTCCTGACAAAATTTTTAAATTCTAAAAAACTGAAAAAACATTTATTGCATCTTGATTGCAAAAAGAGCTTTCTCTGTACATTAAAAGCTGGACAGTCAAATAAAATGTGCTTAACAGAAAGGGGAACTTTGCAGAACACTTTAAACCTATATATTAACACACACATACATACATATACATGTATATAGCCTCGACATTAACGCTTGTCCAAGTGGATTTTGTGAAGGGGCAAGTGAAGGAATTGTATTTGCCCGACCAGACAAAAAACCGGATTAAAATTTTAATAACAAACAATAACTAGGGCAGCACCGAAACTTTGGCCGAATGATTCAGAATTTATTATTTTCAGTGTAAACGGTGACTAATAACAGATTATGTATTGACAGTATCAAGGTCGAGTCAGTTGAGGCTCGTGCAGCTCACAGAGAAATCAACACTATAAAAAATAAAATAAGATAAATATTCTATATAACATATGTAAAAATCACACGACTAAGACTCATGTTTTCCAGACATTCAGCACGAATGCAAATGTGATAGAGTTTATACAACTAACGGACTTACATTTTAGACATTATTGATAATTTTTGCTCCACTTTACAAAAACTACAACGCATATTTTCCGTTGTTGTAATAATGTAAAATGTGAAAAAATTATGTGTTTCTGAACAACCGAGTATGATAGCATGTTCTAGTACACCCCACGAAAAATAAAATCAAGACCTTGTAAAAGAGCATAATAGGACCTCATCAAATTTAAGAATTTGACGTAAATGGAGACACGTACATTTAATCAGGATAGGAAAATATTGTCCTTCACAAAGGCGGACAAGAACATGTCAAAGCTTAATGTCGAGCCCTGTATAAATTGACTATTTTTACTCCATTATTAAAATAATAAATGGAAGCTATAAGTGGAAAAAAAAATAACATGACCCTGGAGCACAAAACCAGTTTTAAGTCTCTTCTATATTTGTAGAAATAGTCAAAAATACATTAAATTCTAGATTTTTCTTTTATGCCAAAAATCATTAGGATATTAAATTAAGATCATGTTACATGAAGATATATTGTGAATTTCCTATCATAAATACATCAAAACTTAAGTTTGGATTAGTACAACTTCAAAGGCAACTTTCTCAGTGTTTTATATTTATTTTTTTGCTCCCTCAGATTCCATTTTCAAACAGTTGCATCTCCTCGGCCAAATATCGTCCTCATAACAAACCAAACATCAATGGAAAGATGATTTATTCAGCTTTCATGTCATGTATAAATCTCAATTTACAGGGTCCAGGGTCACATCCTTTCTGAGGTTTGTGACCATAAACAGGATAAACTCGAGTGGATAAGAGATGCCCACCTGTACTCTGAATTTCCACAGCGTTCCCACTGGGACTCCAGGAACAGGGCCGTAATGGTTGGAGGGAACGATGGTGCACTGTTTAGTGCGGCCGACACATGCCATACCCTGCAAAACACAACACCAGTTCCATAAACGCTTCATGTGAACCCATCCCACCCCTGTGTTTGAGCATTCGTCCGTCTGAAACACACCTTCCCCCAGTCTCTCTGACTGGACGAGCTCGCCGACGCCATCTTGGCCTTCTTCTTGCTTTCCTTCAGCTTCTCTCCTGCTAGAACAACTTCGCTGGCATCGTTACGGCATTCAGGACAATACCTGCGAAAAAAGACATGTATGGTGGAATCGACAGGTTTAAATGTATTTATTTTTTATGCTTAATTTGGTCAAACAATTTGCACAATGGCTTAATGAGCAATTAAATGAAGGCAAAAACTTTTCTTTTCTTTTTTTTTTTTTTTACAAACATTTTGCACATTTATTTTGCCAGAAGATTATTGGTTCAAATTTGATTTAAAACGTTGATTTAATGTTGCTTTGAATGAACGTATAAGATAAAAGACAAGTAATAAGTGAAGAAATCGTAACAAGAATAGTTTTGTTTTATGAACACTTTATTGGTGTTTTTTTAAATTCATCAATTTACAAATGATAGTTACACCAAATAGTTTTAAATACTTAATATTTAAATATTGCATAAAGTTGTCTTTCTTCATTAAATAATTAAATTAAGTTGGTAGATAAATTTGAGAACCGTTGCAAACATGAAAACAAGAGCTAAAGCTAACAGTTGTTTGATTTTGGCAGAAGTTTTTTGGTTCAAGTCCCGCAAATGTCGATTTTTTGTTGCTTTGGATAAATATATTGGATAAATGATGAGTAATTAACTGATTACGGAGAAATCTGCAATTATAATATGAACGTGAATTTTAAAACTTAGTTTAACATAATTATTGCAAATATATTTAAATATTGTGCAAACAACTTTATAAGCGTTAACAAATACATTTTCTTCATTTTACAATTATAACAATTACGTTTGTAGATACATTTACACAAACTTTAAGCATGAAACCACAGCTAAAGCTAACAAGTTTGATTTCGACAGTTGTTTAAAATCCCTAAAGAGTATTTATTGTTGCTTTGGATGAACATATTCAATAAATTATGAGTAATTAGTGATGCAGAACTTGTTTACTAGTCCTTGTTCCGAAAATGTTTTTACAAACACTTTGTACAATTTTATTTATTCCATTTTAGAGCCTAGTCTAACAAATCTATGCAAAGTCTTATCTATGTACAATGAAGAAAAAGTTTGCTGTAGTCCACTTTGATACAATTGAAAGTTTTAAATTTAAGTTTGTAGCTAAAGAGACCAATTTAGCATGAAAACAGAGCTTAAGCTAACAATTTTGTTGTTGGTTCGAATCCTTTTAGAGTCAATTTATTGCCACTTTGGAAGAATGTATTAAACGAGCAATTAGTGACAGATTTACACAAATTCAGCGATTTACAAATCATATTAAAAATTGTTACACGAACCTATGTAATTGTTTTAAATAGCTTTAATATTTTAAAATATTGTAGAAAAAAAAATTGTACAGAAAATGTTTACTATAACAAACTTTATCATACAATTCAAATATTTAAGTTTGAAGATAATATTGAGAAACTTTGTCACCAGAAGGTTGTTGGTTCAAATCCCTCAAGAGTCAATTTATTGTTATTTTGGAAAAATGTATAAAATGAGTAATTAGTGACGAAGAACTAATTTACCAGTCTTCGTCAGAAGAATGTTTTTTTCAAGCGATTCAAAGAAATTGTACAATTTACAATGATATTAGAGATGGTTACACTAAGCTATATAATTGTTTTAAAGACCTTAAACATACTTAATCTTCAAAAAAAAAAAAAAAAAAAAAAGGTTTATGGAAAATGTCAACTATAACAAACTTTCAGGATCAAATTCAAATATTTAAGTTTGTAGATACATTTGAGAAACTTTGTCACCTGAAGGTTGTTGACAATGTCCCTCGAGTCAATTTTGTTACTTTGGAAGGATGTATTAAATGACCAATTAGTCATTTTAACAGAGAATTAATTTACCAGTCTTCATCAGATTCAGAATGAATTACACAAATTCTGCAATTTACAAATTATATTAAAGATTGTTACACTAACCTATGTAATTGTTTAAATATCTTTAATATTTTTAAATACTGTAAACAAAACGGTACCAAAAAAAGTTAACTATAGCAAACTTTCTTCATTATACAATTAAAATACATAAGTTCATAGATAAATTTGAGAAACTTTGTGTTTTTTGACGTCACCAGAAGGCTGTTGGTTCAAATCCCTCAAGTGTTGATTTGTCGTTGCTTTGGACAAAACTATAAGATAAGCTTGTTTACCAGTCCTCGTCTTCTGGGATGGTGGAGAGGGGCGGGTTCAGGCAGTACATGTGAAAAGCCATGTCGCATTCGTCGCACAACAGCTGTTTGTCGGGATCCTGCTTCACGCCACAAACGTGACAGTTGCATATGCGGCAGTTCTTCTTCGGGTCGTCTTTACAGACCTTGCACTCGGGTCCATTTGACCCTGATTTAACAAAAACGAGGTACCTTATAGTTTGCGCTCAACATACGGAGTCAGAATACTGCAAAATGTAAATGTTGGTTAGAAACGACACAAAGTCAGACTCACTCTTGAGAGGGCTGTCAGAAGAGGCCCCTGGACCCTCCAAACTTCCCGGCTCCTCGATCTTGTAGATTTCGGTTACGAACATGATGCGACAGTCATTGAGAGAATCACCAGCATCTCTGTAGAAAATGTTAATTAATAAAAACGAACAGCAAGACATTTAAATATCTTATTTTCTCAACGGCAAATTTTACACACTGCAATTGTTTGGTAACCAACAATTGGTAACCTGTTTGGTAACCAACAATTCTCAAAATATCTTCTTTTGTGTTCAACAGAATAGAGAAGCTCATTTGGAACAACTGGAGGATTGAGTAAATTAGAGATTTGTCTTTTAGTTGAAATATCCCTTTAAAAGTCTAAATGTTGGCCTACCCGAGCAGGATCTTGCCGTAAACCTCACGTTGGGTGCGCTTCTCCCTCGTCCTCTGGATCTCGGCGTCATACCAGTAGCCGCGCTCCTTGGGCTCATCAGGGTTGTAGTTCACCATCACGATCATGCCCGGCTCCAGCTGGTGCCATTGGTAGACGGTGCGCGCTCGCGGACGGACATCTTTCCCGTGCAGCTGCACCACGCCATTCTCAGGGTAACTGCACAGAGCAAACCCACGCGATTAACAGTCACTGGCGTGGGATGATCAAACAGACTGTCTGTGATGAACGGTTTAAGATGCAGATGAAAGGAAAGACTGAAACTTGGAGGTGGTAACAGGTGCATGAAGCGCTCAATGATGAATCCAGGTGTTCAACATGATAAAATCAGTTCAAATTTGGAGGGAAAAACCCTGTATTTTGTAGATCATTTCAGTGGGTTTGGAAAAACAAAGTCACACATGTCTGTTGTTAGTAAACTTAAAAGCTCAAGTCGATTCAACATTAAAATTAGGCCATAAAAACATCTTACTGAAAATGAATCTTTCCCCGCCAACATAAGTGGTCAACAATTTTGATGATTTTCACAAAAATTTGATGGCCTACAGTATATTTTGCTGTATGAATATCTGAATATGCAACATACCAATAAAGATCAAAGCCTCTACTTCTAAACAAAACAAAAAAATATATATTCTAGTTTAAAGCATTCCTTTATCAACACTTGAATATAGGTAGGTTTCATAAAAATGTATAATTGAACAAAAAAAGTGAGAAAAATCACATTTTTATCAAAAAATACATCTGGATAATATTCAGTATGATTATCAAAGCATAAATCCAGTAAATCCCTTCCATCACCTCCAAAGCTTGCACAGTCATTTTATTCCATAACATTATGCATTTTTCATTTATATGCTGTCTACTGCTAATGATCGTATAATTTTTTCATATGCATCCGTTTACATACGAGATAGCTTGTTTTTTTTGTTTTTTTTTATTCCTGTTCTTGTGTTTTTGTTGGTGTGGGAGGTTTGTACTCATACAGAAGATGTGTATTGGCACTCTGAGTGTTTAACTCAATAAAAACTCAATTCAATGGCGGGAAAAGAGTCAACTTGGACTGATTCATGACGCAGTGATTCATTTAAGATTTTTGATTCAGATTAATTTGGGTATAGTTACATTATAAAATCTATTTAACTTGCAGAAAGATTCTCTCAATGTTGATGTTGTAAATTACATTGTATATGTGTTTTTGCATTCAGCTCACAAGGACTCGATATAAAAGACATTTCTTGCCATTATTATGCATGATTCTTTTGCATCGGAGGAGAAGATTCACAGTCAGGATTCATGTGATATGTACAGTAACTAAACATTTAAACTCACTCTTCGTATTTGACGTGATAAATGATCTCCTCTTCTCCATCAGTGCCTACGTCTTCATCCGAAGACTTTGTTGCTTTTGTCACATTGATGATCTGCGCCTCAAACCAGGCACCCATGTTTAGGTCTCGAGCATCCACAAACTCATTTATCTGGAAAAAAAATTAAGAAATTACATTTACTATCTGATGGGGAAAAGCCAGCGAGACATTTGAAGTGGAATCGATATAATGCAAATCGATCGAAATCAAATGTATTAAGTTAAGAGTCATTTTATGCAAGTTGTCACATTTGCCTTTTTTTTTTTTTTTAAGCGAACAAAACAACTTGTGTAAAAAGTGACTAACAAATATTAAACATTAGTTTGGATACATCAGAACGATTTTACAAACGCTTTATGAATGATTTACACAAATTACAATTTAGAAATTATTTTAGAGCCTAGTGTAACAAAATACTTTAAATATCTTTAAAATATTTAAATACTGAATCACTTTGGATAAAAGCGTCTGCTAAATATACTGTAAATAAACAAAACTTTACTATAAAACAATTAAAATGAATTTCATTTTACAAAGTGAAAATTTAATTGTATAAATATCTAATCTTTAGATTTAACAAAAAAAACATTGACTATCCCAAAAAAAGAAACAAAGTTTGTTCATTACAGCATTTAAATATTACGTTTGTAATTGATTTAAAATACAAGAGAAACTTAGCAAGAAAAACGTCAAAACGAAACAAGACGTTAATAGTGGAATCAACAATTTATAATATGCTCACTGAACGCAACAATTTGTCACAAAGTGATTTTACAATTAGTTCATGCAAAAAAAAATTACAAAATAAATGGTTTTACAAATTTAACAATCGAGAAAAGATTTAAGAGCCTAACGTAACAAAAAAAAAATATTACAAAATTTAAATATCTTTAATATATATAAATATTACAAACAAAACATTTTTAAAATATTATATAAAAGCTAGAAGCTAATTAAAAATGAACTTGTTTATTATATAATCAAAACGAGATGTTTATAGTGGAATTAAAGTTCAATTCAAGTTTATTTGTATAGCGCTTTTTACAATACAAATCATTACAAAGCAACTTTACAGAAAATTATGTTTCTACAATATTTAGTAGTAGCTTATAAGTGGTGACTGTCAGTTTGTGCACGTATGACAGGATTTGTAGAAAAATGTATGATTAGTTTATATAATTGATTTATGAAAATTTAAGTCAGATGTGACACCTTGTAAAAGCCAAAGCCAGGGTGGATGAGGTCTGGTGCGTCGGTCTGTCCCGAGGTCCCAGCGCTCTGGCTGTCGCTCTCGCCGTGCGTGGAGCTCTTATCCGACTCGCTCTGGGCCGATCCGCAGCCGGAGTCGGAGTCGGACAGCTCGGCCTCTTTGTCCTTCGGCAGCGGTGCCTGACGCACTAGAAGCTGCACGATGTCGTTTAACCCGACGTTATAATCGAAGAGCGTGTGACCGTCTTCCATCTATCAATGACAAAGAGAACCTTATAACAACAAACACAAAAAACACTGGTTCATTTTTTAATCACCTCATCAATTTAAAGATATAGGTCACCCAAAAATAAAAAGATGATATTTTGACCACTGTTTGCAATCAATGTTTTTTTTCTACTGTGGAAGTCAATGGTAACTACCAACTGTTTGATTATCAGCAATCTTCAAAATATCTTCTTCTATGTTCAACATAAAGCAACTCGTTCGGGTTTGGATTGACATGAGGGTGAGTAAATGACAGAATTTTAATTTTTGGGTAAGCCAGACCCCTTTAAGCCAGATAAAACCAATCCCTGCCCACATTAAAGAAGTAAAATGGTTTTTGAACCTGTTTGCCCCTGTAAAAGAGTCGCTGCCTCTGGGGTTCGATGGTGAAGAGCTCGGCGATCTTCATGCGAAGCTCGTCCACTTTGGTGAGCTTGGACAGAGAGTCGACCCGATGGGTCTCCTTGCCATCCATTGTGCGCACCTGGATCCACATGGCGGCAAACCTGCAACGAGCGACGTCAGCGAGTGAGATCGTTTCCCGCCTTGCTTTTTATAGTTCAGACAATGGCTCCGAGCCAAGACCTTCAAACGAGCAGGAAAAAGGTGTTCGTTTCACAGTGACGTGAGCAACACGGGCAGCTTTTTCCTCATTCGTCTCCTCCGGCACTTTTAGGGTTGATACTCTGAGAAGCTGCTTTAAAGCAATCTCTTTCTTC
Source organism: Carassius gibelio (assembly GCF_023724105.1). Lineage (NCBI taxonomy): Eukaryota > Metazoa > Chordata > Actinopteri > Cypriniformes > Cyprinidae > Carassius > Carassius gibelio. The sequence goes on from NC_068392.1 coordinate 2,587,623, forward strand.
ACGAATTTATGTAGAGCTGTGTTACCTTTACAAAAAAAGTCACGCATTAGCATGATACAGCGATGCTACCGAATGGTAAAACCCAAGATACTTTCATTTCAACACCATTTGACCAATATTTTCCATTAGTTTTCCAATTTACAAGTTTTCCATGAATGTCCGAATATGGAGTATGTGTATATAATGAGACTAAATGATTACAATGGTATTACAAACATATGCTAAAGAACACTAATGTAAAGCATGGCTTTACCAAGGTATATGCCTAAAAATAAATTTGGTCTTGCTATGGTACATACCCAAAAAACACAGCTTTACAATGGTTTATGCCCATAAAACATGCTATTACCAAAGTACATGGCAAAAAACAACAACAACAACATGGTATTACCAGGACACATGCCCAAGTACATGATATCACCAAACTACATGCCAGATAAACATGGTATTACCATGGTGCATGCCCAAAATGTGGTTTTACCAAAGTATGTGCCCCAAAAACATGGCATTGCCAGGCTACAAGCCAGAAAAACATGGTATTACCGAGCTACATGCCAGAAAAACATGGTATTACCATAGTGCATGCCCAAAATACGTGGTTTTACCAAGATGCCCAAACAAGACTGGTACAAACCATGATTTCACCATGCTACCCGTCAAGATTCAGTTTCTTATTCGCCATTCCTACAGGCGAAATAGTGTATAATAGAGTTTTTTTTTAATTGTTTACATCTCAGCTCTTCAAACCAAGCCTGCTATTGGCGGAAATACACCCCTAACGTCACTCAATGGCACTGCAGTGGGTGAAATAACATCAGTCTTTGTGTTGACGACTTTAAACCAACAACAGGAAGCTGGAATGAGTCTTGACCTTCAGAAATGAGTCTACTTGAGGTTTATTGGTAGGAATCAGTCACTTCAAACGGGAATGATTTAAAGGTTGTGCGCTGGTCATGACGTGGGTGGTCTTGAATCAAAAACTCTTAAAATTACAAATATAAACTACGACAAATTGAAGACGAGTGGAAATACTAATAATTTATTATTTTAAATTACATATAATGAGTTTAAGTAGCACAGACCCATTCAGAATTCCTACTTCAGGGTATTTGTCCAATATAAATACATTCAAAAAGACATGTAAGACAAAGACAGAAAGTCAAATACAGGAACGTGTAAAAAGCACTAAATATTATATAAATATTACACTTTAAATTATATAAATATTAACATGCACACGATAAATATACAAGTTTATTAATATTTATACAGTAAAATAAGGCGCGTTCGCACGGTTTCATAAACAATAACTTTAAATAAAAACCGAAACTGGATCTTTACCTGTAAACTTCCTCTTGGGAACAGAAGACGTGATTTTAATTCAATCAAAGTGCTAAAAGTGTAAAAACGTTGCACTTTTGTTACAGTTCAACCCCGCAGAGAAACACACTAAACCTAGGGCTCGAATCAATAAAAGTGTGTTCAACAACGTGTTCCCCTCCCGCCGCGGGCACGGCGCGCCGCTGATTGGAGGAGCGGAGTTCCGAGCCGCTCGCTGATTGGTCGGGGCGCGCGTCACTTACGCGCGTTGCCGGAGTTTAGGCTCAGCGCGCGAAACCCTGCTCTCGTTGTTGCACATGCTCGGCTCCGCTGTAATCTCGCGAAATCTGGCGGGAAATTAAATAATAAAAGCACACGCTAAAAGAATCACTTATTTTTAATAAATATATATATAATTAACATGTGTTTACTAAATGTAAGTAAAATAAAATATTTAAATATATATTGAACATCAAGTGATCAACACGTAAACAATTTAGAATTATCTTAGAATTAATAATTATTATATATATGTGGCCATTTAAATCACATGTGGAAAAGCCACGGTTATTTTTAATTTTTATTATTATTGTTTATTCGTGATTACAATGTTCGTTTTTTATTTGAAAGTTTGGTACTGTGATAAATAAATAGCCTAAATAATAAAAAACATTCCTACTGCCATCCTCTGGTCAAATTGAGCCCTACAGAAGTCCACAAAGTATAACTTCTTCCGCATTTACAAGAGAACGCGAAATGTAACCATTCAGTCTTTGGAAACACCCATGTGTCACTTAATGTTTGAGATACAAAACAACCCCAAAACAGCGTCTTTATGTCGGACAATCGGTCTTTTGCTTATAATTTACCGTGTGTGCTGTGAAGCTCTCAACGTATGTTTCTGTTTCTCAGTTCCTGCTTTTGGATGAATGCAGAACTATAACAAAGGTAAGACACACGTTTTTTATGCTTCTTTGTAATGTTTATAAGATACATATGAATGACGTAGTACATATTTATACGTTATTTGGTCAAACGTGACGTATGACGGTCATTTTAGACTTCGCTCTTTAAAGAAAAGAGTCGATGAATACATCAGAAATCCATTTGATTATTTATACACCATTTATGATCTAGTCAGCGATCCCAGATAACAGGGAACGTTTTCAGAACGTAAATTGTAACGTTGTGGCAAGGTTCTCTCGAAGTTATGAACAAAAGTTAATATATAACGCTCGTTCAAGGTTCTGCTAATAATGTTCGCAAAACGTTAGCACAAAAACATTAAAGCATATTTTTTTTATAAAACATATTGGTCTGATGTTTTTAAATATTGCCACTTGCTTCAAAGAACGTTCAAAAGTAACGTTTCCGTAATGTTCGCAAAATTCTAAAACCAAACGTTCCCTTAACGTTTGCATAAAACGTTTTTAAAACATTGAAATAACGGGACGTTTTGAACGTTTAGAGAACATCTGAAATTACAAAATGATAAAACGGTTCTCTTAATGTTAACATAACCAAGAACTTTTAAAAAACGTTTAAAACTAAATTGTATTTTGAACGTTTAGAAAACATCCAATAGTAATGTTTTCCGTAATGTTCACAAGTTGATAATATGAAATGTTTCCTTAACGTCTGCTTATAACATTTAAAAATAAACTTTCGGAGAACATACAGAAATAACGTTTTAAGAGGAGTTTGAACCTGTGATATATTCTTCGGGGGATTAAAGGAAAATACAATTAAAAAGTGTTTTTTTTGCATATGAAATCTTTATATTTTTGTTAGCTGGGGGAATATTAATATTTAAAAATTGTAATCGTCTCATAACTTTCACTTTTTCTTTCAGCATTCAGAAGCTCAATCTCATCTAAGTGACTTCACATTGATTGGAATGGCTTGAACATGTAATGTGAGCGCACATATTCACGTATGATCATCTGAATCTGCATAAACAATGGCAGATGGTGGAGTAGAGCTTATGAATCAAGGATTTGCAAATCTGGCCAAGGCATTTGAGATCCTTTCCCAGGCTGGGCCGGAACGATGGCTCAGTCTGACGTTAAAAATGGAGCGCAGTCGGGCCGAGGAATTGGTGAATGCCATGTGCTTGATTCTCCTTAAGAGGATTGGAGATGCGCACACTAAGCTAACGGCTAACAGCGACAGCAGCATTGGAAAATACTTGGCCGAAATGGTCAGATTGCATGGAGAACGTGTCAACAGTAGCCACATTGGTGGCTTTAAGTCAACAGACGCCAATACATTATTGGATATCGCCAGAATTTTTGCCATTTTGGTGCAGGAGAGATTGTGCGACAAATCGTTACGAGATCAAGCATACTGCGAGGCTCTTGCGTCGAGCAGAGCGGCTGGTTTGCCATCTTTATACCTCGAGGAGGAAGTAAAGCAAGTCTGCGGGCCTGACATTATCAACGAATCCAACACCGAACTTCCTACTGAAACGTACAATTTGACTTCTCTAGAGCGACACGAAAGCCATCCATCATCTCAGCAATTAAGTTCATGCTATAGTCTCGAAATTAGCTTGCCAGGAGCTAAAGAATCCAGTATGGACCAATCAAAGCCGATGAGTCTACGGACGCCAACAGATTGCGAAACTACAGCAAGCCAAGACCAACTACGACATCATGATAATAGATCAACTAATATTTGTGCAAAGGACCAGCTACCAACAGAGGAAGTCAATTGCACGACAAAGTCGAAGCAGTCTTTAGACGACAAATCAAGCTCCCAACTTGTGACATCCAAAAACACGAATCTCGATTTTTCGTCCACCCCAAACGATGGTGACAAACTTCGAGCTCAGCCACTAAACGCTACAGATCACAAACCGTCATCTCAACTTGACAGTTTTCGCTCTCTAGAACCGAGCCAAAGCGACGTGGAAGAAATGTTTTACGACTTTGTGATCCTACACGAACCTGAAGATGCAGACGAGGCGGAAAGACTCAGAAATAAACTTGAGAGTATCATCCGTGGAGTCGGCGCAACATTTTCAGATGAATTCGCGCAACCTGGGAAGTCAACGTTGCGATGTATGGAGGACGCCATTGAGAATTCGGCATACACGCTGCTGCTGCTAACCCAGAACTTCAACTCCAACCTCAGCGCAACCAGCGCAGATTCGGCGATCGTGAATTCGCTGGAAAACCACCACAAAATGAACTCTGTAATTCCGCTGTTACCTCGCAATAACTGTTTGTCGCGCAAAAGTTTTCCGTTGGTGCTTAAGACGAAGGTTCCTCTCGATGAAAGCAGCAGAATGTTCGAACGCAACGCCCAAAAGGCCATCGCACGAGAAAAAGTGGCATTACAAAAAAAGGTTTGGAAGAGTAAACAGCACTGTAAGAAACTAGTCGAAGAACAGAAGAGACAACAAGAGGAGAACGCCATAAAAGCGGAGCTTCGGAAACACGAGGAACGATTAGCACGGATGAAACTAGAAAGCAAAATGCAGCAAAATAACATGTTTTATCCGACATCTGCACCGATGCATTCACCTCCGCCTCACGGGACGATGCACCATGGCGCATGCCAGCAGCAGCAGCAGCAGCAGCAACCGTCGTGCATCCATATCGAGAACGCTCAAAACGTTATGATCGGAAATCACTCAACCATGAATATCGACCATGCTAAAAACTCACCCAATGAGTTTGATTCTTTAACCTGATGTTTAAAGTGTTTTATCACTAAAACAGGTGTTGTGAGAAATCACATGTGTTTCTGAAAAGAAAACTTGATTAAGCAAATCCGGTTTGCTTACATCTGGTTGCCTGATGTGTTTTTAGGGGGCGGGGTTTGGAGAATGGGTGATGATTGACTACAACTACCGAAAAGTACAAGAAATAGTGTTCCATATCATTGTATTAATTCAACATTAGGGCTGTCGGTATGTTTTATGGTGGATTATTGGTCTTTTTTTTTTTTTTGAGTCTAAGCTTAATTTCCATGTTCAACATAATTCATATGGTTATTACAGTACATTTTTGCTTTAAAGATTATAAAGTTGATAAAGAAAGACACGTCAACTAAGAGCAAAACGGTGTTACTGTGAGGTAAAAGGTTGTTTTTTTTAGTAAAATAAATCAAATCATATGCCAGCATGGAAAATGTTTACATTTTTTTGTGTGATTTATGGTAATGTTCTCTTGTGACAAACTATGCTAAATTATTATGTAATTACTGTGGGGAATTTCTTAAGTTCTGAATAAACAATAAGCTTGTATAAAAATAAATTATGTGTTTAGTGGATTTTTATATGAACATTTAAAATATGTATTTGTGGAATGACAACCTATTTCGGTCATAATAATAAATTAACTTTGACAAAACTTTTTTTTAAGAAATAAGAATTAGAAATATTAAGAAATATATCTTCATATAAAATATAACGATTAAGAAAACGAATTGTTTAAATAAACGATTTATGAAAACAAACCAGCATATAAAATGTCAAAGGCCAAAACATACTTCGTGTGACGTCGGAGAGCAGGCGTCTGTTCATTGGCTGCTACCTGCGGCTGCTCCTCCCCCTGAAATGCGTCACAAGGTCACCAGCCAAACAGGTCACTTGCAGCGTTTCCAAGATGGCAGCCTCCTTGTGTCAGTGTTACCAAGTGAGTTTCTCATTTTAAGCGTGTTTTAAGCGTTTGTCAACAGTGCTATTAATATGTGCATCCTAAACACAGTGTTCACGATTACAGCAGCACGAGCACGCGGTTGGTTCACCAGAACCGTGCATGTTTAAATGCAGAAATGTGATTAGATTGATTAGTCATGCCTATGAAACATGATTCTAGCCTTTATGGAACATTAAATAATGTAATAACAAAACAGGCAAAGCTCTTAAATCACATTACTTGAGTACAAATCATAAAATAAATACTGAGCAGAAATTGGTTGTATGTATGTGTTATATTTTGTTTGTAAGTGACATCAGAGCATGTTTATCTTATACTACCATTCATAATTATGGAAATACTGTATTATTATGAATGTTTTTGTCCTCAGGTGTGTGTCAGGAAAAGTTCTGCACTTTTATTCGCTCGTCAGTATGCATCATTATACGACAGAGCTCATGTGTACAGGATCGCTATGGCACAGGTGAGTGTTTTCCATTCATTTTTAGTGAAAAGTGTGATTTTACAGGTTTTTTTAACATGCATGTGATGTGCAGGCGAGGTTTATGTCCTCCAGCGGTGGTCGGAAGGGCTTTCTGGGAGAGTTTATGGACAATCTCAAGCAGGAGCTGAGCAAGAACAAGGAGATGAAGGAGAACATCAAGAAGTTTCGCGAGGAGGCCAGAAAACTAGAGGAATCGGAAGCCCTTAAGCAAGCCAGGAGGAAATATGTACTACTTTTATGTCTAATGTATTTCTAAAACAGCCAAACAATTCATTTCTTGATTTTTGAAATTGTGTTTTCTTGTTGGTGTCTTCCAGAAAACCATCGAGTCCGAAACAGTTAAAACTTCTGAAGTGTTGAAGAAAACACTCGGGACGATATCGGAGACGGTGAAGGAGGTACGTGGAATTAACGCAGATTTTCATGTGCAAAATAGTAGTCACATAGTTGATTCTTAATGTTATCAATCAAGTGGGGAAGTATGGTGATATCTCTTAAATATTAACCTAAATTTGTACCCTATTCATCCGGGGTGTCTTGTCTTAAACTGCAGTGATTTTCAAAACTGATCAATGTTGTTGTCTTTCAATGTGTTATTAGGTTATTGTATCATTCTGCAAAGCATTATGTTTATAATACATTTAAAAATTAGGGTTTGGGAGAAGTCGGCCGTTCGGACATCGGAAAGAAAATCAAAGAAGGCATGGAGGAAGCAACTAAAACAGCCAAACATTCGGC